>NC_056551.1:29327795-29375295 GCF_910596095.1 Thunnus maccoyii | reverse complement strand
TCACTCTGAATGTCTCTCGCCCCTCTGCAGCTCTACTCGCCCTCGGAGCCCCCCCTGATCCGGGTCTCCAGAGGTCCGGTCTTCTCTGACATCACTTCCTGTTTCCGACACTTCACGCACACGGTCCGACTCTTCCACGTGGACGGTAACGAGATCACATGATGCCAAACAAATATTCACTTTCACAGATCACGCAGGCCGCGTCACGGAGCCGTCTGATTGGTGGAGAGAAGAAAACAAACGATGACAACTTTTAATATTTGCGTTAATAAAGTGTAATTATGATATTGTCCCTAAAGAGACGCCGTAAGTCTCAGCGAGGCCGGACGCAGCGACTTTAAACTGAGTTTATATTTTTAATGGTTCCAGTTTAGCTTCTATATTAAAACCATCAGCTGCTGTTTAATTAAGTTTAATGATAATTGTTGGTTATTTCACAGATTATTATTAACCTGTTACATCATTACCACCCAATTATATTAATATTTTATTTTATTTTTAGATGTAATATTACAAAATTAAGAATATACATCAATACACAATAATCTTATAATCGTTTCATGTTATTGATCGTATAGTGATTTGTCTCTCTGCCCCAGGGCATGCTGGGAGATCCCTGGAGATTTCCAACATGGTGGACATCAGGTCAGAGGGCAACCGTGAACTCGTCATGCGGCTCGTCAGTGACGTTGCCAACGGCAACCGTTTCTACACCGACCTCAACAGCTTCCAGGTTTTCACAGTTTATTCTGCTGCTTTATCTTCGTCACACTGACCAATCAGATCAGTGTTTATTGATAGGTTATTGATGATTATTGATCCAGATGCAGCAGCGGCGGACTCTGGCGAAGCTCCCCCTGCAGGCCAACTTCTACCCGATGACCTCGGCGGCGTTCGTGCAGGACGCGGCATCGCGTCTGACGCTGCTGGCGGCTCAGAGTCAGGCCGTCGCAGCGCTGCGGCCAGGTGAGCATGCTCACAGCTACCTACAGTTATTGATTATCAATCCATTTATAATAATAATTGATTGATTATGACTGGGACCCTGCAGGAGAGCTGGAGGTGGTGTTGGACCGCCGGCTGCAGCAGGACGACAACCGTGGCCTCGGACAGGGCGTCACCGACAACAAGCTGACGGCGAGTCTCTACCACCTGCTGCTGGAGGACCGGAGGGGCGGGGCCCAGGTGAGGGGCGGGGCCCAACATTACAGCATGCTGCTCTACAACATATTAATATGTCTAACATTACAACATATAACAGGAGGAGCAGCAGCTGAGATTGTGACTTAAATGAGAATAACTGGTTCTTCGGTGAGTCTGAGCTGAAGTTGTTGCTTAGATAAAGATGTCTAATCTAATCTAATCTAATCTAATCTAATCTAATCTAATCTAAGCTAATCTAATCTAATCTAATCTAATAAAACCTCACAGTCTCTAGGTTCTCTGACTCTCAGGCCCGGCGGGGGATGAACTCAGATTACGATACACCGGCAGATTCTCTGTTCATTCATTTCTTTGTATTTTTTTTTCTGACAGGAAGTGGGAGGAGCCTCAGTTGAACACCTGTCCCTGCTCGCCCACCTGACCTCGCTCTCCCTCTGCCACCCACCAATCACCATGGTCACCCCTGGCAACAGCCAACTGCCAAAGCTCCACCCCTTCCGGCCGCTCCGCTCATCGCTGCCGTGTGACGTCCACCTGCTGAACCTGAGGACACTGGAGGACCCGCAGGTATATATCATATTGTATCATAACATATCGTATCGTATCATATTGTATCGTAACATATCGTATCGTATCGTATCATATCGTACCGTACCGTAACGTATCGTATCGTATCATATTGTATCGTAACATATCGTATCGTATCATATTGTACCGTACTGTATCATATCGTACCGTACCGTAACGTATAGTAACATACTGTACTGTACCGTTACGTATCATATCGTACCGTATCATATCATATTGTACCGTACTGTATCATAACGTACCGTATCGTAACGTACCATATCGTAACGTACCGTATCGTAACGTACCGTACCGTATCATAACGTACTGTATCGTAACGTACCGTATCGTAACGTACCGTATCGTAACGTACCGTACCGTACCGTACCGTATCATAACGTACCATATCATAACGTACCGTATCGTAACGTACCGTACCGTAACGTACCGTACCGTATCATAACGTACCGTATCGTAACGTACCGTATCGTAACGTACCGTACCGTATCATAACGTACCATATCATAACGTACCGTATCGTAACGTACCGTACCGTAACGTACCGTACCGTATCATAACGTACCGTATCGTAACGTACCGTACCGTATCATAACGTACCGTATCGTAACGTACCGTACCATATCATAACGTACCGTATCATAATGTACCGTAACGTAACGTACCGTATCATAACGTACCGTATCGTAACGTACCGTATCGTAACGTACCGTACCGTATCATAACGTACCGTATCGTAACGTACCGTATCATAACGTACCGTATCATAACGTACCGTATCGTAACGTACCATAACGTATCATAACGTACCATATCGTAACGTACCGTATCGTAACGTACCGTATCGTAACGTACCGTACCGTATCATAACGTACCGTATCGTAACGTACCGTACCGTATCATAACGTACTGTATCGTAACATACCGTACCGTACCGTATCGTATCGTAACGTACCGTATTGTAACGTACCGTATTGTAACGTACCGTATTGTAACGTATCGTATCGTATCGTATCGTAACGTATCGTATCGTATCGTAACGTATCGTATCGTATCGTATCGTAACGTATCGTATCGTATCGTATCGTATTGTATTATACCACATATATATGTTCACCACAACGTCCATCAACAGATAATTAATCAACTGTAAAGCATTAACGTCTAATGCAGAAGCTTCATTCATGATGTGTAAAACTCAGCCATCAATGAAGGTCAAAGGTCATCATAAACATGACATCAGTGTGAATCAAACCTCCGTCGAAGACGCTGCTGACTGATGTTTTAAATTAATCTGAAGAAAATGTGTTATAAATACTGAAATGCAAATAATAAAAAAATCAGGTTAAATATTGTTGTTAAATTCTGTAGAAGCAGCTTTTAAAAAGGGAATTTGTAAATTATTGATCAAATATTAAGAAAAATATTCTCGTTCAAATAACTGAATTTGACAAATGACTGAGTTGTAAACAAGACAAACAACAACAACAAAATTATAATTAAAATAAGAACAAAGAGAATCAAGTTCTGACTGATAAATTAATTAATTATCCTTATTATAAACAAAATAAGATAAAAGCAAACAAAACGTACATCTATAAAAAACGTCTATCAGAGTTCAGCAGTAATAATAATAATAATAATAATAATAATAATAAATCTATAATAATCAATAGTCTGGTTGAGATGACTCGCTGTGACGTCATGCACATGTAACAACAATGACCTCACCACATCGAGGCGACTGCAGGACCCAGGGCATGATGGGAAACAGCTGATTGGCTCAGATGTTTGATGTTGATGTTTCATCTTCATCTAATTATTACAAACAGCATGGATATGAACATTACGTCATCATTTCATTATTGTTATGAATAAAATAACATGAAGTCTGTTTCTGTTCTTCATCTCACATGTTGGTTTGACTTTTATACAATATTTCAGTATATTTGTAAACAAAAACATTCACACACATAAACAAACAGTTTCCTTTATAAACAAACATTGATTTAAAGTAAATAAAGGTTTGTGTCTGAGAGGCAGGAAGCTAAACGCTACAAAGACTCAGACGAGATAAAGTGATCAGTGTGAATCATTTAATAATCTGATATTAGTTATTGATGATGATGATGAGGCTGAGTGATCGATCAGTGACAGGAAACGATTGATCTGACATTTTATTAAACGGGGATCATTTGTTTGTTTGTTTGTGTTAAACAGGAAGCAGAAAGTCCGTCACAGGAAGTGGCTCTCCTGCTCCACAGGAAGGGCTTCGACTGTAGCTCTGCCCCCGAGCCGCCGCCGCCGTGCACGTGGAGCGCGCACGAGGAGGTGGAGTCACACACACACACTTATAATCACACACATACTGATCATATCCAGAGTCATTGATCAACAGCTTATTGATCCTTAATGAAGCTTGCAGAGTTTATTCTTAAGGTTTTACACTATTTGTTACTGAAAAAAGACATTCACAATCACCCTGTTATTATTATTATTATTATTATTATTATTATTATTACTGTTACTATTACTACTATTACTATTATTACTATTATTATTATTACCATTACAACTATTACTATTATTACTATTACTATTACTATGATTACTATTACTACTATTACTATTATTACTATTACTACTAATACTATTATTACTATTACTATTATTACTATTACTACTATTACTATATTACTATGACTACTATTACTACTATTACTACTATTACTATTACTATTACTACTACTATTACTTTTATTACTATTTTTACTATTACTACTATTATTACTATTACTACTATTACTACTACTACTATTACTACTATTACTATTACTATTACTATTATTACTATTACTATTACTACTATTACTACTATTACTATTACTATTATTACTATTGCTACTATTACTATTACTACTATCACTATTTTTACTATTACTACTATTACTATTATTACTATTACTATTATTATTACTATTATTACTATTACTACTATTACTATTGCTACTATTATTATTACTATTATTACTATTATTACTATTACTACTACTATTATTACTATTACCATTACTACTATAACTACTACTATTATTACTGTTACTACTATTACTATTATTATTATTATTATTACTATTACTATTACTAATACTATTACTACTATTACTATTATTACTATTATTACAATTACTATTATTATTATTGCTATTACTATTACTATTACTACTATTACTACTATTATTACTATTATTATTATTATTGCTATTATTACTATAATTACTATTACTAATACTATTATTACTATTACCATTACTACTATAACTATTACTATTATTACTGTTACTACTATTACTATTATTATTATTATTATTACTATTACTATTACTATTACTAATACTATTACTACTATTACTACTATTACTATTATTACAATTACTATTATTATTATTACTATTATTATTATTATTACTATTACTACTATTACTATTACTATTACTACTACTACTATTATTACTCTTACTATTATTACTACTATTACTATTATTATTACTATTATTATTATTGCTATTACTATTACTACTATTACCATTGCTATTACTATTACTATTACTACTATTACTACTATTACTATAACTATTACTATTACTATTATTACAATTACTATTATCATTACTATTATTATTATTGCTATTACTATTACTATTACTATTACTACTACTACTATTATTACTCTTACTATTATTACTACTATTACTATTATTATTACTATTATTATTATTGCTATTACTATTACTACTATTACCATTGCTATTACTATTACTATTACTACTATTACTACTATTACTATAACTATTACTATTACTATTATTACAATTACTATTATCATTACTATTATTATTATTGCTATTACTATTACTATTATTATTATTACTGTTATTACTACTACTATTATTACTATTATTACTATTACTATTGCTATTACTACTATTACTATTACTTCTATTAGTATTACTACTATTATTACAATTACTGTTGTTGTTGTTATTGTTGTCCTGTTTACATAAAACAGGAGAACATAACAGCTGTCATGATCTTTGTCAAAAGAGTCAAACTGAACTCAGAACTGAACCTGAAGGTGTTTAGGGGTCAAAGGTTACATGTAAACCTTCGTCCATGTATTTGACTGCTTTAATGTTTCTCTGTCTGCAGGTGAACCTGGACGATCTTTTCTCTCCTCTTCCACTGCGTTCGGTCCGTCGGTCGGGTCTCACTCTGCTGCGTGACGATGATGAGCCGGAGTCCGCCCGGCAACAGCAGCCGCCACGCATCACTCGTCTGCGGCCAATGGAAATCAGCGCTTTCCGTGTGGAGATCGACTGAAGAACGAGAGAAAAGAAGCGACGTTTGAATCCAAAGATGTTTTTAGATCTCAGAATGTACAGAAACAAACAACTCAATGAAAGAGTTAAAGGTGATGACGCATTTCAAATGAAAATGAAGTAAAATGAGAATCAAACTTCACGTTATCAGTAAAAACCAGATGAAAATAATCACCATGGAGACGATGTTAATCCTGGAAAACAAATAAAAAGGGAAGATTATAAAACCACTAAGAGAAGAACAGACTGAATACACGAAGAAAAAAATATTATCAAATAAATCCAGTCAGCAAGGTCAAAGGTCAAAAAACTGATGATATTCACATTTTTCTCTTCCAATGAGAGGAGCTGAAAGCAGGGTCAAAGGTCAACGATAGAAATGTTATAAAAAAATGAAGAAAAATAAGAGAAAAAACACTGAAATTGAACTCGTTTGTGTTCCAACACGCACCTGCAGCAACAGGTGACGTTTCTACGGCAACAAAAAGGGACCAAATGAGTCGTTTGCTTTGTGTTCAATGAACGTTTTTAATGAATGTGTGTGTGTGTGTGTGTGTGTGTGTGTGTGTGTGTGTGTGTATGTGTGTGAGAGTGTGTTTCCATGGTGACAATCAGTTTGTGAAATCCTGTTACTGCTGTTATTTAATGTAATTGTTTTGTTTTATTAAAGAATGTGGAATTGTGGGAATTGTAGGACCAGTCAAAGTGTGATTGACTTCATGTTATTGATCAGTTGATTGATGTTTGATGGATGTTTTTTGTGTGTAAACATTGTTCAGGAATGTTTCTAAAATGCACATATTTACCTGTTGAAATGTCATTTTCTGTATTTGCTGTGAAAGGGGAAAGTTAAGGGACATTTTGGGAAACTTTTAAATCTTTTGGGTATTTTTTTAATTTAGAAATTCTTTATATTTTCTTTATTGCTGAAAAATATATGAAGTATTTAAAACAAAGGAATTTTTATAAATACAAACATATTGTTGCTTTTCTTGTTTATTTTGGGGCCGTTTTGGGTTTTAAGACAGATCAAAGTTTAATTTTCCTTGACAGCGGTTTGGAAAAGCAGTTAATATTTCTGAGCTTCTGTACGACTGTTGGACAGATTCAGTTTTGTCTTGTTGACTCAAATATTTGAATTCCTTTGATTATTTCCTGGGCAGAGAGAAAGTTCAGCTGCTTCAGACCAATAAAGTCTGAGTCTCCAGATGTGTTTAAAGTTTGAATTTCATGTTTCACACTTACTAAACGTTTTCTCTTCACTTTAATAACCAGGCCGTAACATATTACACATTATTACATAATAATCATAATATTCCTCCACAACAACGTGGAGCTGCAAGTATCACAACATAAACTGCAGAGATGCAGGACTCCGAGTCTTTATTACAGCAGGAAACACGTTTCTTCAACCTGCAGCAGCTGTTTCATCACAAACCAGCAGCTTACAAGTTATTCAATTATACATTATGATTCATGTGGAGTCGTGTTTCTGTCCAGCTGGACGCTTCACTACGACTGCTGAGAGGCGGGAAAGATTCCCATGTTTACAACTCGCCAGCGTTCATGTCACACAACAAATCAAGACGGCTGCACGATTACAAAGTTGGTGGAATGAGGCTCAAAAATACTGTTGACAATAATCCACCATATCCAGTAAATATCAGAGCTTTCAGCTTTTCCACTTCATAATTACCACTTGAATGTTGACCTGAATTCTATTTACAAGTCAGAATCTCATAATTAGCATCATTCCAATATGATATGAACGCAGCATAAAAGCAGCCACACTCCAGCTGCTGAGCCTCAGCCTTCACCATTAGAGGTGTTCATTTAACCAGCCAATAGGAGGCCTGTTGTTCTGACCATCATTTGTCATGTGATCTCTAAATAAGTGAAGGAATCAGGTAACACAGTTACTATGAAACTACTAGAAGAACTACAACTAAACATTGTGAAGATCCCATTCCCATTATCCCATTACAGTTCAAGCCTTTCTAATACACTAACAACAGAAAACAACAACAACTGGACTCAGTTTATCATTTGATTCATTTTACAAACAAACTGTCAATCATGTGGAAACCATGTTTACATTTACAAGCAGTGAGAGATCACGTTGGTACTAAATACCATCAGCTGTGTGTGATCCTGTACAGACTGAACTATCTGGTCAGCAGTGAGAAAGTTTCTCTAACAGGAGGAGACTCTTCCTCCTACAGACCACACAGAGACACTGAGGAACCAGGGCAATAGACCCCAAACCCAGCACACAGAGGCTGAGTGAATGTGGTGTTGAAGGTGTGGAGGTGGATCAGTGTGTCAGAGGAGACTCTGTAGAAGGACAGAGTGCCAGCAGGACAGTCCACATACACTGCTACTCTGTTAGAGACAGAGGAGGAGGAGGAGGAGATGGATATTACTCTGTTATTGTGACAGGCAGAGCAACGACCAGCAGAACAGGTCAGACTCCAGGACTGATCATTCTCTCCAAACCCACAGTCTTCACTGTTTCCTTTCCTGCTGATTCCTCTGTAAGTCACTGATATAGAAATGTCTCCTCTCCACTCAACCTCCCAGTAACAGCGACCAGTCAGATCATTTCTACACAGCAGCTGTTCCCAGTCATCAAATCTGTCTGGATGATCAGGATATGACTGATCCTCACACACATATGTCACCTTCCTGTTGTTGTCAGACAGTTTAAGTTTTCTGTTTGTTGTGCTTGGATCCGGGGTGAGTTGACAGAAATCTGATGGAGTGAACGAGACACAATACAGCTGCAGTTATTGATCTATCATCTGTTTGATGATGACATCATCTTCATCCTCAGTAGGATGCGAATGAATGAAATGAAAAACACACTTACACTTCCTCAGACCTGGTGTCAACCATCGGACTCCAGCAGGCTGCAGCCTGAAAGGAGGAGGGGGGTCAGAGCAGCACGTTCTCTTTCAGCATGCAAACATGGACATGACATCACTCTAGAAAAAGCAGCTCTGATCCTCATCACACTGAGCTGCTTTGCTGTTGTTAGGCAACACAACCGTCCATCACATCACGTCACACGGCGACTATCGACAGCAGCTACATTCAGCCAATCAGAAACAGGCGTCTCAAAGTCAAATCATGTCAACAATGAGACTTTTTCTTGTCAGACTCAGCAGTTTGTATTGTGAACAGATGACAGGACTGTTTAAACTGATTCACACTAACATGAAAATGATAAACCGCCTGTTTCTGTTTGTCTTTCCTCAACAATTTTTGGACGACTGACAAGTTATTTCCTCTCACACAGGTGGAACATTCCTGCATGATGGTTACAGCTGACAATCAGCTGCAGTCTCAAGAGTTTGAGCTGATTTACTGTCCACCTGTCTGTCCTCACCTGAGAGTGTCCACCTGTCTGTCCTCACCTGAGAGTGTCCACCTGTCTGTCCTCATCTGAGAGTGTACACTTGTATGTCCATACCTGAGAGTGTCCAGTCTCCAGTGTGGATCCTTCAGTCCAGCAGACAGTAGCTTCTCTCCTGAGCCTCCTGGATGATTGTAGCTCAAGTCCAGCTCTCTCAGATGGGAGGGGTTGGAGCTCAGAGCTGAGGCCAGAGAAGCACAGCCTTCCTCTGTGATCAGACATCCTGACAGCCTGTAGACACACAAAACAACACTTCCAGTCACTACTTAACAATTCAAATGGTGAATGGACTGTCTTCCAACCGCTCAAAGCAGTTTTACACTACAAATCACATTCACCCATTCAAACACATTCATACACTGAATGGGTACAGGGGCTACCATGCAAGGTCCCAACCTGCCCATTGGAGGAAATTGAGTCATTCATACACATTCACACACTGATGGCACAGCCATCAGGAGCAAATTGGGGTTAAGAATCTTGCCCAAGGACACATCGACACGCGGACTGGAGGAGCTGGGAATCAAACTGCTGATCTTCCGATTAGTGGACAAGCTGCTCTACCTCCTGAGCCACAGTCGCCGTCAAATGGCCAACAACTATAAGGCTCTTATTATGAAGTAGCTACAGCCTCCTGTAACCCTAGTAAACATGATGCTAGCAACTTCTAACTAGGGATGTGCAGAGAGCCCAGTATTTGTATTTGTATCTGTATTTGTTGGGACAGCAAAATTATTCAGTGTTTCCCCTATATTCATTCAGCAGCGGCGCACTGTCACTGCAAAATTATGAGCGCTGCTGCTAAAATTTCAGACGATCATTAATGATTTTCTCTTGCACACTGTGCAACACCCTACGTTATTGTGGATTTTTTAGTCATCCTCACTCTCTTCGTTCTTCAAAGGACATCTATGTGTTTTTGCAAGTGTAACATTGCTCCGTTAAGGAATAAGGCAGTGTGCGTGTGTGTATGTGTGTGTGAATGTGCGTGTGTAGTTGCACGAGTGCAGAGGGTGAGCGGCAGAAACATGATGTGAACGTGAGCGGAGCTCCCCCTGCCGCTCCAAAGCAGTCAACCTAGGGGACGCACTGTTATTCGTATTTGTATTCGAATAAAAGTGGAAAGAGGCTTAAAAATCCTGTTTTTGTTTTTATTACGCTTTTAATTTTAGAAAATTAAAGTGTTACAATAGGTGTTCATGAATAAACTAGTATGGGTTTTAACATGTTTTTTTCTTTCCTCCCAAAAACAAATAATAAATGAAATATCTGTATGAAAAAAAATATTTGTAAAAAACCCACTATTTGTGCTTTGCCAAATAATGTATTTGTATTTGGGCACACCCCTACTGCTAACTCTTCACTGTGTAAAAAACAGGTGTGAATAAAAGAATGGAAAAGATAGAAAAAGCCAAAGTGAGCTGATTAGATGAAGGGCTGCAGATGACAGACTCTGACTACAGTTTGTAAGAACATCAAACATCCAACACGTCACAGAGGTAAATGACTCTATCTCAGATGCTCACAGTCAAATACTGAACAGGAATCCCAACTAATGTGGTATATACGGTCTGAACGTTGTGGAAATAAAAGTAAAAACTTACAGTAAGGAAACATTTCTGACTCCTTCACTCAGTTTGAGTAACATCCAGAGTTTTAAGGTTGTTTGAAACAAAATAAGAATTAAATGGTGGTTAACCACAGCTGGGGTGAACTGTCATACACCATGGCGAGTAAAAATCACTATCATCCCAGCACAGATACTGCTCTGAAATTACAAGAAATTACAACTGTTATCAAAAACTGTTCACTGGATAACGGTATGTGTTTTACTTTGGGCCAGTTACCCAGTTCTCCATTCAGTTTTTGAATTTTAAAACTCCTCTCTGGTATTTCAGGTTCCAAAAGCAGACACAAAACACTAATGAAAATATGTTAAGAGAAAGTCATTCACAGGGTCTAAACACACAACTGGTCTGAAGATAATTTAAGTAGAGAAAATGTTCAGGTGTTTATCTACTCATGTAAATCATAGTTTAAATAGTGATCAGTAGAACAGATTGATGAATCCTGACCTGAGAGTTTTCAGTGTGCAGTGTGGACTCTCCAGTCCAGCAGACAGCAGCTCTAATTCCTGCAGGTTGTTATTACTTATGTCAAGCTCTCTCAGACTAGAGGACTGGGAGCTGAGAACTGAGGACAGAACTTCAAGACTTCTCTTTGAGAGGTTACAGTCAGTCAGTCTGGAAAGTGAAAAATGAACAACAAGACAAATAACATTTGTGTTAAAATAAGGCTAAACTTCGATGATATAACACTATCTTTGGTGTTCTGTTCTAAACCAGTCAGAGATGTGACAGTTAATTATAAATTAAACGGGATAAACAGTAATTTGGTAACATAAATAACATGGTATCAAAACATGATGAGCCTCTCTGTGTAAATCAAGGGTAATATCTCTGTGCTGGACCGTACATGAACCTAAAGTTGAGAAACATGTCAGATTTTCTACACTGTGAAATTTAAAATCCTGATGAAGAGGAGATTCTGAAATACTGACATGAGAGAAGCAGTTTAAACCGTACGGTGTTTATGGTTTAAAGAAGTATCTCAAACCAGTTGAGACAAACATGAGCTTACCTGAGAGTTTTCAGTGCACAGTGTGGACTCTCCAGTCCAGCAGACAGCAGCTTCAGTCCTAATTTCTGCAGGTTGTTGTTACTCATGTCAAGCTCTCTCAGACTAGAGGACTGGGAGCTGAGAACTGAGGACAGAGCTGCACTGCTTCTCTCTGAGAGGTTACAGCCATTCAGTCTGTAGAATACATTTGGAAAAAATATTTAATAAATCATCATCAGAAAAAAATCTGTCTGAATATCTTTGCAATAAATGAATAAATCAATCAATAAATAACTATCTGTGTACTTACAGAGCTTTGTTGGAGGCTTTGACCACTGGCAGCAGCCTCAGAAAAGCCTCCTCTGAAGCAGAGTATTTCTTCAGGTCAAACATGTTCAACTCTTTTTCTGATGACAGTAAGATGAAGACCAGAGCTGACCACTGAGCAGGAGACAGTTTATCTGTGGAGAGACTCCCTGAACTCAGGGACCGCTGGATATCCTCCACCAGAGAATCATCATTCAGTTCATTCAGACAGTGGAACAGATTGATGCTTCTCTCTGCAGACACATCCTCACTGATCTTTTTCTTGATGTACTCAACTGTATCCTGATTGGTCCGTGAGCTATTTCCTTTCTGTGTCAGAAGACCTCGTAGGAGAGTCTGATTGGTCTGCAGTGAAAGACCCAAGAGAAAGCGGAGGAACAAGTCCAGGTGTCCATTTGGACTCTGTAAGGCCTCGTCTACAGCACTTTGGTAGAGATGTTTCTCTGCAGATTTGTCTTCTCTTGTTTCAGACTTCTGGGATATTGTTTGTTCCTCTGCCAGCAGATTGACTCCAGAGTTGATGAATGTCAGATGGACATGAAGAGCAGCCAGAAACTCCTGAACACTCAGATGGATGAAGCAGAACACCTTGTCCTGGTACAGCCCTCTCTCCTCTTTAAAGATCTGTGTGAACACTCCTGAGTACACTGAGGCTGCTCTGATATCGATGCCACACTGTGCCAGGTCTGATTCATAGAAGATCAGGTTGCCTTTCTGCAGCTGTTTAAAAGCTAGTTTTCCCAGAGACTCAATCATATTCCTGCTCTCTGCATTCCAGTGTGGATCTGTCTCAGCTCCTCCATCATACTTGACGTTCTTCAGTTTGGATTGAACCACCAGGAAGTGGATGTACATCTCCGTCAGGGTCTTGGGCAGCTCTCCTCCCTTTCTGCTTTTCAACACATCCTCCAGAACTGTAGCAGTGATCCAGCAGAAGACTGGCATGTGGCACATGATGTGGAGGCTTCCTGATGTCTTGATGTGGGAGATGATTGTGCTGGCCTGCACCTCATCTCTGAATCTCTTCCTGAAGTACTCCTCCTTCTTTGGGTCAGTGAAACCTCTGACCTCTGTCACCATGCCAACACACTCAGAAGGGATGTGATTGGCTGCTGCAGGTCGTGTGGTTATCCAGAGGCGAGCAGAGGGAAGCAGTTTCCCCCTGATGAGGTTTGTCAGCAGCACATCCACTGAGGTGGACTCTGTAACATCAGTCAGGATCTTATTGTTGTGGAAGTCCAGAGGAAGTCGACACTCATCCAGACCGTCAAAGATGAACACAACCTGGAACTCTTCAAACCTGCAGATTCCTGCTTCTTTGGTTTCAGTAAAGAAGTGATGAACAAGTTCCACCAAGCTGTACTTTTTCTCTTTCAGCACATTCAGCTCTCTGAAAGTGAATGGAAATGTGAACTGTATGTCCTGGTTGGCTTTGTCTTCAGCCCAGTCCAGAGTGAACTTCTGTGTTAAGACTGTTTTCCCAATGCCAGCCACTCCCTTTGTCATCACTGTTCTGATTGGTTCATCTATTCCAGGTGAGGCTTTAAAGATGTCTTCTTGTCTGATTGTTGTTTCTGGTCTGACTGGTTTCCTGGATGCTGTTTCAATCTGTCTGACTTCATGTTCATCATTGACCTCTGCAGTCCCTCCCTCTGTGATGTAGAGCTCTGTGTAGATCTGATTCAGAAGGGTTGGGTTTCCTGCTTTAGCAATCCCCTCAAACACACACTGGAACCTCTTCTTCAGGTTAGACTTGAGTTTACGTTGACACCTGCCAGCAGGAGTCCCTGAATGAACACACAAGAAATAAGATCAATGAATGAAGTATTAAGCAAATATTTCAGTGTTTCATTTCCCCAAAGACTTCAGAAGATCTTTAGTTAAGACCACCTTCAAACATTTCTCCATGGTGGGCTCCAGGGAGCTTGTTGATGCTATGAGCCAAATCAAATCATCCACATCTCCCCTTGAATCTCTTCCTGCAACCTTTTTAAATCTGTTTTTTGCCACCTAGCAGATGATATATTTACCATTGTTAACTGTTCGCTCCAGACTGAATGTTTCTTCATTCATTAAAGACCTCTGTTATTAGACCTATTACAACACAAAAATCTTGACCCTGCTATTTTAAGCAACTATTGACCCATTTTAAACATTAGTAACATAATCGAGAAGGTTGTTTATCTTCTGGCTTCCAGCATCTTTACAGCACTGAAATTATTATTAATGACTCTTATCACTGATGCAAAACATCTTTTTGTGCTGGTTAAGCTTGATCTGAGCTCCGCTTTCAATACTGTCGACCTCAACATTTTATTAAAAGACTCGAGAGCTAGGTTGGCCTGTCCGACACTCTACCACAATGGTTCAAATCTGTCACTGGACTGTCACAGTTTCTCTGGGTAAATTCAGCTCTAACAGATTTGACATGCTGTATGGAGTCCACTTGGCTCTGTCATCAGAAAACACAAGATCAGTTATCATAGTTATGCAGATGACCCAACTGTATATCTCACTGTCTCTGGATAACATTAACCTATTAGATTTACTGATCAACTGCTGGAAAGATATTGATCTCTGAATGTCAAAAAGCTTCCTGCAGCTGAACAGATACAAACATAAATCAGTGTTTGGTGTCAGAGCACAGAGGCAGCAGGTCCGCACCTACTTGGAGTCCAAGTCATTTACCATCACTGACCAAATCAACAACCTCAGAGTTATTATTGATGCTGATCTAAATCTTGACTCACACATTAGTAAAATCACCAAAACATCTTTCCAACATCTCAGAAATATCCTGAGAATCTGTAGTTTTATCTTTCAGGCAGATTCAGAGACTCTTGTCCATGTCTTTGTCACCAGCAGACTAGATTACTGTAACGTCTGTTTTACTGCTCGTCCTGCTGAATCCCTTCAACACCTCCAGTTTATCCAAAATGCAGCCGTCTGTATCTTGACTAGAACCAAAGAGCTGCTTCACTGGCTACCTGACCATTATAGAACTGGTCTATAAAGCACTAAATGGCCCCTGAATATATAAAGTATCTGACATGCTTCCATTTTATCAGCCAGGCAGAGCTCTCAGATAACCAGGACAGTCTTCTTCTTTCCCAGAGTTCATTCCATCAGGTGACAGATTATTTATTGCTGACGCTCCTGAAGTATGAAACAGTCTGCAGATGATTTGTGGTTTGTTTTGTTTAGCTTTTAACTAGACTGTATGTGTGTGAACGTGTGTGTGTGTAATGTCTGCCTGTATCTAACCTCATTTTTACTGTTTTACTGTTTTATCACTCTGTAAAACACTTCCAATTGTTCCTACAGTGATCTTTTGCTCTACAATTAAATTGACTGGACTAAAAGAATGAGTATATAAACATATTTCCCTCCATCTCCTGAGACGTCAGTAAGTGTCTCATTTATCCATCATGTTAAAGATTTAACATGATGGATAGAAATCCTCTTACTGCTCTGCAGACGGTCAGCCAGCTCCTCCTGCTTCATTCTCCTCAGGAAGTGCAGTGTGATCTTCAGAAATGCATCTCTGCTGCTCCTCCTCTGCTCTTCCTCCTTACTGTCCAACACCCCCCCATCCTCCCTCTGACTCTCTAAGCATTCTGGGTAATTTGGACTCAGAACCTTCTGCATCTTCTTCAGCTCGGTCTTCACAAAAGTGACGATGTTCTCCTCTAGCAGCTGGAACAGAATACTATATGAATGACACCATCAAACTGAAAACATGAAGCAAACATCAGATCCATGTTGGACAGACTGACAATCCACTGGTCTACAAAGTGCAGCCTGGAGATGATTGTGAACAGAATAGATGTAAAAGTAGTTGTTGTACATGTACAGACCATAAATATGGAGTCCAGGTGTGTTTGATGCTGCTGGGCAGACTGACCACTGGGAACCTCTGAGCTCTCCTGGTCCACTCTGTGGAGGAATCATGAAGAATGAGCTCACATTGGGCTCTATTTTCCTGAAACAGGGCGCAGATCCAGATCCAGATCTAGATCCAGATCCAGGTCTTAATTCCTGGCGTGTGGCGTGTGACCAAAACATATTTACAATTTCTCCGACCATCAGCACTGGCTCACTCTGAGCTCAGCCAGGCGTAACATGGAGGAGAGACTGAGTACATGAATAGTGGAGGAATGCAGTATATGCAGGTGGAGTCAGGTGGGCTTCAATAATGACCAATCACATGAGCTCCTCTCATCACCTTTAAACACAGCAGCAGGTGAAACGGTGAGAGAGGCTGAGTGACAGAGAAGAGTTCACCTCTGTGAAGCAGCTGAAGCTCCAAAATACACCTTCAGGACTCCTCAAATATTAATATACATCAGTCAAAACATGCTGACAGTGGTAGAATGAAAATAAAGCTGATGTGTTCTCATGTGCTGCAGCTGCTGGCAAACCGGTGCAAACAATTCATACTGAATAATTAATACATTTAAACTCCACAGTTCTTATCCTCATCTGCATATTTGAAAGTCCTCATATATGCTTTCAATATCTATAAATAAACATCCAACACTGGGTTTGGAAATTAGCTGGTTAGTGTTTGAAAAGTGCACAAGTTCTATCAGTTTGTCCAAATATATAAATGATGAATGAAGGTGTCCACGCTGTGTAAAGTAAGCAGGACTGTGTTTAAACCTGTTTTAAAATGTTTTCACCAACATGTTTTATTTGTTCACAGCATATAAGATGTTGATGTAGGTCTACTCTGTTTGTTTGGCTATTTTACACACTGATTATATGGACACACGTCCATACGCAGAAGTGATTACTGCTAATATTTACTTTACTGTAAGTGGTAAAACTGAAAGCTCACTGTAAAGATCCTCCTGGCATGACAGAAGAAATATTTTGATTCTCTAAACTGAGTTTGAACTTTTATTTAATAAAAATGTTTGGACAGATCTGATGGAGCTCAGGACGCATCCTGAGGACCGCCGCGGTACTTTAAATGATTTATTGTTAAACTCGGAATCTGTGAGCAACAGTTTTCCAGTCTTATGTTTAGAAAATGCAGAACATCAATCACCGTAGATCCTGATTGATCCTGTCGCCTAATCAGAAGATTTAAATAATGAATGAAGTTTCCTCTGCTGTGTCATCTGTGTGTAAACTGATGCACAGTTCATCTCTCCAATCAGCTGAAACATGAATCATTCCTGCTGCTGTGATGACTACAGCTGTTTAATGAACATGAAGAAGATCCAACATCCACAAGTTGTAGGAAACAGAATCCAACAGAACTTATTTCTGAACTCCGGGTCACCAGATTACACTCATGTGATGATATTATTGGTAAGAATCTTCATTACTAATTAAATTGTGTTTTGATACTCATGTCAATCTGCAGTAAATGAGAATTGTGAAGCAAACTGAACATACATGAAAGTTGTTTTGTGATCTTGGAGATGTCTGTGTGTTCCTCTGCCAACTGAAACCATCAACATTGTCCTGCGTCTGCGTGTGTGATAAGAGGCGGTCTGAGCAGGTTTGATCACAAACACCATTTCATACCAAAACACCAGAACTGCACTGCTCCTCCTACTCTGCATGAACAGCCTCAGCTGCTCCTCTCCTCCCACATCGGGGCAAATGTGCTCCTTTGGTGCCCAGAAATGACCAAACAGGCACAGACATTCAACTGTAATCAATCTGCATTAATGATCAACTGTTGTGTTAATATACCAATCATTTTAATTGAGTTGTTGTTGATGTCCATAAACCTGTTGCCCTGGTGCATGCTGGGAAGCTTTCCCACACACCTCCTGGATGCTACAGAATCTGAACCTCATTACGTCCTTCGTCTTTATTTTTCTGCTTTGCAGCTTTAGTCCATAAACAGTAACTCTACATTAAAGCTCCTTTCAGAGGGAGGTGTTGACCATATGTGGCAATCTGGGGGCTCGTCTGTATGTAAATTAGTCTGAACGAGTACGTTTGATCAGCTCACATGTTCTTGTTGGTTTGAACTGGATCACAGTGTGTTCAACAGTCACAACATACATTCAGACATGAATCACAGACGTTTGACTGACAGCTTACTTCTGACCAGCAGGACGTCGTCCTTTAAAGTAAATAATAAAACCCTTTGACTCGTCGCTCCTGAAGGACACACAGCTGGATGGAGGTCCAGGAGATTCTGGTCTCTGATGGATCCTGATCCAAAAACAGCAATGATACATTTATTAAAGGTCACATATTCAGTTACATTTCCTGTGATTAACATACTGCACAATTTATAGTTTTAATATTGATAACAACATACTTTTTATCAGATAAAGGATCTTGTTTGAAAGTAATGCTAGCATGCTTTGACCAGTCGCTCCTGAAGGACAAACAACTGGGTCCAGGTTCAGGTCCAGGTCCAGGTCCAGGTCCAGGTCCAGCAGAGTCTGGTCTGTGCTGCTTCTTTGTTCTTCAACACAACACACACAGAGCTTTGAGTGTGAATAATGATGGTGGAGAACAGTGATGGACAGTTAGAGATCCTCATCTCACCTCTGAGCTTTGGTCTGGCTGTCATGTTCCCCACACAGAGAGCTTTTAGAGGGAGGGACTCCCTCCTCTCTGTCCTCACACTGATCCATAGCAGAGAAACACCTTCACACAAACACAACAACACATTATTTCTCATCATTCCTTTCAGTCACATGACAAACACACACAGCTCTGACTAAAGTATCTCATCCCCTTCAATACTAAATACACTCATCTGACAGTTTCCATGTTGTTGACACTTTGAGCTGCAGTGACATATCTAACAAATCACTTTCACAATGCTCACAATGGGCCTCATGCAAGAAGCACTCCAACCAACAGATTTGTTCTTAAGTGACGAGTACGAGTGATTTGAGAGAATTTGTGGCTTCACCAATTTTCTGAGACTTCTTTCTGAGGTACGAATGAAATTGATGAGTTCAGAGCTGTCGTACGAGTCCTGAACAGACTTACGGTCTTTCTTCACAGTTTAAATATGACACAGAAACCAAGTAAAATAAAATATAAAGGTTTATATATTACAGAGGTTTAGGAAGAGAGAATGAAAACGATTTTGCAGGAAGCTTTTGGATGGTTTGAAGACTAGAGGGAAACACTTCATGTTGCTGTGTCTTTGGCTTTCTTTGGGGACCAGATCACTTTTCACTGTTATTTAACACACTTTGAAAAGTTCTTCAACATCTGAAATGTTCCTCTTTTTCTAAGTCTACTATATCCAGTCAGAGCATGCAGCGGCAGCTCGTCCAATAATCCAAAATCAATCATGTTACCTGGACAGATGCTGCTGAATTCACATCCACATCAGCTCACAGAGACTTTCTACCTTCATCTGTAGAGGAAACACAGAGAGAATTAAAGCTGCAAGCAGCGTTGAACGGGCCCTCGCGCCTCCGCGCACGTCAAGCTGTGGCGCAGTCGAAGGGCTTCTGTCACGGGCATGTAGATGTCTTCAGACCCGGGCTGTTTTCAGACAGTGCAAGAAGGAGATAAACATCACTTCCTTTGTCCACTACTTTGCCTGCTGTTGGGGCTGGTTTGCTGCTATTTTGTAGGGG
Organism: Thunnus maccoyii; assembly: GCF_910596095.1. NCBI lineage: Eukaryota > Metazoa > Chordata > Actinopteri > Scombriformes > Scombridae > Thunnus > Thunnus maccoyii. The sequence goes on along the minus strand of NC_056551.1, from coordinate 29,355,229 downwards.
GCGCTATTCAGCCAGTTTGCATCACTGATGGAATATTGTCATGTAGACGTGTTCGGGCCGGGACTCTTATCAAACATGTAAAGTTTGGTGCAGACTGGAGCATTTACAATAAAGTTGTAGCAACTTCCTCTGTCATGGTGAAACATCAAATCTCAACGGTGTGAGGATGAGAATTTTCTGCAGGGTGAGACATGTCTGTCTCGTTCACACCTGTGGCATCAAAATCATGCAAGTTTTGGGCCCATTCACTTGAATTTCAATTAGTAAATTGAAAACTTTTGATGAGTTTGTGTGTAAAACAAATTATTTTCCTAATTTTCATCAAGTCTATTTTTAGAAAAGTAAAGACTTTTAACCCACATGACCTGGTCAAAGTTTGATTGACATGTGTACTGTCAGGTGTGTAGAGACAATAAGTAACTGCAGCTGGACACAGAAAAATACTCATATATTTGAATGGAGAGTGTGAGTGAACCCACACCTTTTTGAACATTTACTGCTTCCACATAGTTTTAGATACAAACTTCATTTGAACTTTAAATGAGTCACGAGACTTTGACCTACAAATCTTGAATTTACATGTGTTTTCTATCTTTTATTGTTTTTGAGATATTAGAGTGTGAGTTTTAAAGTCTTTTCTTGCTCCTCCTGTGATTTTATAATGAGTGTGTATTGCGGAATGTTTCACAGCACTGAGGGAGTGACATCACCAGGAGCAGTTGGAGAGGAGGATTTTAGAGTAAAAATGAAATGAAAAATATGAAATATCCTCATAAATCCCATGACTTTGGCCAAATCTTACATTAAAAATCACATTTTTTGTAGGAAATTTTGTCACAAATCCATTGATACAGGTTTGAAAGTGGTCAGACTTATAGTTTAGATGTCAGAAGCCTCTGTTTGACACAAAGTTCATGCCTCCCCATTGCTTTACATTGTAAGGGTGATGTGACACTGCAACTTTCGGGGCTTATAAAATCCAAACCGTTTGAGTTATTACAAAGTTTTTAACAACTTTTTTTCAGCACAGTGTCATAAGTCATGTAACAAAGTTTGAAATTGATACCATTAACGCCCTCGGAGGAGATAACGTTTGTTTGGGCGCCAAAATTGAGGCAAAATCCTATATTGACAGGCTAATTGTGGACTTCCTGTTGTATTTAGGTCAGGTGTGGCAGCATATGATTTGTAGGTCTTGATGAGACAAATAATTGAGTTTTGGTTCAATCTCTCTACGACATTCCTATGGGCCGTGGCGGCCATTTTAGTTACATAGGTGGTGCTAGAGAGCACATTTTAGTGCTTTGGGGGTTAATTTTTACATTTTATCAAATTTTTCACCAGGCCTGATGTGCTTGCCAAATTTGGTGAGTTTTTGAGCATGTTTAGGGGGTCAAATTTAGGTCTGAAGTGGCAGAATAATAGAAAGAAAGAAACAAACAGAACAGATGCAAGAGGGTCTTCGCCCCTTTGGGGCTCAGGCCCTAATTAAAGCTGCAGGCAGCATTGAACGGTGCTCAGGCCCTAATAATAAAATGTAGAAAAGACAAATTAATCTGACTCTAAAAATATAAAGTTGAACTTCTTATAGAAAAGTTTAATCTATATATTGAACCCTGTTTCTCTTTGTTTCACATGAACAGAAAGTCTAAAAATTGTATGTCCATCATAACATACAAACTTTAAATGGTTCATATCTTCTTTAACTCATGTCAGACTTCTGGTGTTGACATCCCAAACAGCAGATTTTAATATTAATGTAACTTCATAACTTTCAGTGTATTCAATCATATATAATGCTGGACACAATGAATGATGGGTAATCTGAATCATGAAACTTTGATCTAGCTTTGACATGTCACCTGTGGAGGCCTGCTATTAGCTGGTTCAGAGCTTGAGACAGGGAATTATGGGTATTGTAGTGTTCATTTTCCAGCACCAAGTCGCTGCAATCACACTGAAGAATCACTACTTTATACAAACATCCTCCGTCCCGCTGACTACTGACGACTGTAACACTCAAGTTATAGTTTATAACATTTCTGACAGTTTCTATACAGACCAGCAGGGATGGAACAAGTACTAGGATATTTTACTCAAGTAAAAGTAAAATTAATGCAAAAATGTAGTTACATAAAAATAAAAAGTAGGTCAGTAGGTCAGGCTACAGAATAAAGTACATTAACATGTCAGCGTTTACATTTAGTACATGTATGATGGTTCACGTACAAGAGAACGATGACTGATGAGAGACCAACTTAAAGTTAAAGTGATCTCTCATCCTCAGATAAATCTGATAATAATGACATTTCCAGTTTTCTGATTATTTCTACATGTATCTGGAGGCTTTGATCTCTTCTGCACTGTTGGCTCTTTAAACAGCAGTGAACAAACTCAGAAGGACAGTTTTAATCAGTCAGTGCAGCTGTACAGTCGCCCACATAAAGCACAGTCACAATGGATGTTATATCATAAAAACAGACATTCTCATCATTCTCTGTTCTTTACTGTTTGACAAGTCACGACATCTTGTGTTTGACTGTAACCCGACTCTTTCCTACAGTCTGTATTCTCACATCATGAATGATGTTTCTTCTAAATTAACATATTGTAACTGTTTAAATTAATTAAAACCAAGAGAATAAGCTGCTCTCCTCAGTGTTTTCAGTGGAAAACAGACTCTGCAACAGTGATATGATACTGACAGTATCTCATCTCATCACTGAGTGTGTTTCCTCATTCCCCACAGTCAGCTGAGCCCTGCCCTCCTCAGTGGGGGGAAGTATACTGCACTTAAGTACAAATTTTAGGTACTTGTACTTCACTTTAGTTTTCCCATTTTATACCTTTTTATACTTCACTACATTTCAGAGGGAAGTATTTTACTTTTCACTGCACTATATTTATTTGACAGCTGCAGTTAGTTGTTACTTTGCAAATTGTATATTTACATATTTACATACAAACATTATCTTATAGAATATTTGTTATAAAGTGCCTAACAATAAATAGAATCAGCTCCACCTCCACCAACTCCAACAGTAAAATGCTCCTTACACATCAACGTATCAGTAATAATAACCCATTAATACAATGTACAATAATTTAACCTCACAGGAGGATTTTTCTGCATGAGTACGGCTCACACAGACGTCATCTTTACCCGACAACAACCAGAAAGCTTAGCTGACTACCAGCTGACTAACTCCTGCAACAATCACACACTGTCTATGAAGAGACTCAAAGACCAAGATAAATCAACCAGAGCTCCACTTACTGAACTTTTTCTCATGAACTTCATCAATGTGCAGGTCTCTGAGCAGGTCTGTGCAGGAAATGAGCTTCAGTTCAAGTTCAACTTTCCTATGAAGTGAAGTGATGCTGCTTCATGTGTGTGTGTGTGTGTGTGTGTGTGTGTGTGTGTGTGTGTGTGTGTGTGTGTGTGTGTGTGTGTGTGTGACAGCATGCAGTCTGACTGGTTGAACCAGTCTAAGCTGCAATGAGGATGAAGTGTTATTGTAACTTACCTCATCTCTACTTCACCTTTTACTTTTCTATTGTGTCTCTATTTTCTCTTTTACTGTGAAGCACTGATCTGCTCTGATCTACAAAGCTGCCAAATAAACTTCAATGAATGGTGAATGTTCCTCTGCTGGTCAGAGTCAAAAACTGTGTTTAGTGCAGAAAAACCAGCAGCCAGGAGTCAAAGTGCATTTTGTGTTGTGAAAAGTTCATCAAGTTTTCTGAAATTACAGGTTGTGAAAATGACATTTTATTGATGAAATGTTTGTCAAACAAATGAAGCTGATAGTTGTAATTATTGTGGATTGATCTTTTATTTCATAGCACATAATCCTTTTGATGTGAGAGAACATGCTCTGTTTATCTTTGATTCAAACCAACTTCACTGTATGAAGACAAGCAGCTCTGTTCTCTGTCACAAACTGTTTCATCCTGTAAAACTGAACCAAGTTTCTTTAAAGTTCATGTGTCTGCATTGATATTAATGCTGCTAATATCCATATCAATCCAGACAGAAATGATCAGAACAATGTTCTTCCAGACACTATGTGTAGGATGTGAACGTTGAGTTTGGCTCCATCTGGTGGGAGGATGAAGAACGACTGTGTGTCAGACAGAATGTTTGTCAGCCTCCAGATGTTGGAAATATTGTTGAAATACCTTCACAGTGTTTGTCTGTCTCTCTTTGTATTTTAATATCAGGATGTTTGTCTGCCTGTTCAATTCATTTGATTTCCATGAAAGCTGCAATCAGCTGCTGTTGTTCTACTATCAGTCCACTAGATGGCCTCGTGATGCACATGTGGAGGAATTTACAGCTGTGTTTCATGTCAATTACAAGTCAGTTTAACTCTGAGTGGCAGCAGGTGACTAATAATTTATATAGAACAGAACAGACTGAAGATGCTGGAAAATGATTCTTTGTGCAAATATATTCCAAATCTTTACATTTGATTCTTTTCATGTAAAAACAGTTTTCAGTGTTTTCTGCTGTTTTTTCTTCTTGTAAGGATGGAAAACATTTATCAGTCTGGAGGTCTGAGACTGACCCATGGAGAACCTTCCTGAACCCAACATGCATCAATGAATGTTAAAAATAAAGAGTCCTGATGTGAAACAGAGCTGAGGATAATTAGACCTGATCCAGACTGTGTTGGACCTGAACAGACCCAAACAGAGAGAGAACATCCACCCTGACAGCAGCACGATGCTCCATTAATTCACTGAGTAATGTTTGAGATCTTTGTCAGTAAATATCACAGAGCAGAACAAGCTGCACACTCAGATGTCTGTGATCCGCTCAACACATTTCTCAACAGATCTTACTCTTCTTTTACACATTTTAAACTGAATATATTGTGACTGTCTCTCTCAGGAGTAAACACCTGTCCATGCATCCAACCGGATTCTTCTTTTGGATTGTTTCCATGGTTACGTATTCATTTTGCTCCATTGTTTGTTTGTAATACATTATTCTGGTGTATATATTCAGGGCTGTAGCCAGGATTTTAGAAATACCCACAATACAACAACACATATAATATCATTATTATTATTTTTAACTTTTTAAAAACAATCAAAACATCTTCATAGATTGGTCAACTGCTTCATTTACTCTTTAAACTCTTACTGTTGTTCTGACATCTTTCCTCTAACTGGCCAACGTCGACGTCTCTCACTGCTTCTGCCAATGTTAGTCTCCTCACTTTGCCAAAGCCTTTACCGAGGCCTGTGTGTATCTACATCTATATCTATATATATATATCTGATTGATGTTTGATGGATGTTTTTTGTGTGTAAACATTGTTCAGGAATGTTTCTAAAATGCACATATTTACCTGTTGAAATGTCATTTTCTGTATTTGCTGTGAAAGGGGAAAGTTAAGGGACATTTTGGGAAACTTTTAAATCTTTTGGGTATTTTTTTAATTTAGAAATTCTTTATATTTTCTTTATTGCTGAAAAATATATGAAGTATTTAAAACAAATGAATTTTTATAAATACAAACATATTGTTGCTTTTCTTGTTTATTTTGGGGCTGTTTTGGGTTTTAAGACAGATCAAAGTTTAATTTTCCTTGACAGTGGTTTGGAAAAGCAGTTAATATTTCTGAGCTTCTGTACGACTGTTGGACAGATTCAGTTTTGTCTTGTTGACTCAAATATTTGAATTCCTTTGATTATTTCCTGGGCAGAGAGAAAGTTCAGCTGCTTCAGACCAATAAAGTCTGAGTCTCCAGATGTGTTTAAAGTTTGAATTTCATGTTTCACACTTACTAAACGTTTTCTCTTCACTTTAATAACCGGGCCGTAACATATTACACATTATTACATAATAATCACAATATTCCTCCACAACAACGTGGAGCTGCAAGTATCACAACACAAACTGCAGAGATGCAGGACTCCGAGTCTTTATTACAGCAGGAAACACGTTTCTTCAACCTGCAGCAGCTGTTTCATAACAAACCAGCAGCTTACAAGTTATTCAATTATACATTATGATTCATGTGGAGTCGTGTTTCTGTCCAGCTGGACGCTTCACTACGACTGCTGAGAGGCGGGAAAGATTCCCATGTTTACAACTCGCCAGCGTTCATGTCACACAACAAATCAAGACGGCTGCACGATTACAAAGTTGGGGGAATGAGGCTCAAAAATACTGTTATTGACAATAATCCAGCATATCCAGTAAATATCAGAGCTTTCAGCTTTTCCACTTCATAATTACCACTTGAATGTTGACCTGAATTCTATTTACAAGTCAGAATCTCATAATTAGCATAATTCCAATATGATATGAACGCAGCATAAAAGCAGCCACACTCCAGCTGCTGAGCCTCAGCCTTCACCATTAGAGGTGTTCATTTAACCAGCCAATAGGAGGCCTGTTGTTCTGACCATCATTTGTCATGTGATCTCTAAATAAGTGAAGGAATCAGGTAACACAGTTACTATGAAACTACTAGAAGAACTACAACTAAACATTGTGAAGATCCCATTCCCATTATCCCATTACAGTTCAAGCCTTTCTAACACACTAACAACAGAAAACAACAACAACTGGACTCAGTTTATCATTTGATTCATTTTACAAACAAACTGTCAATCATGTGGAAACCATGTTTACATTTACAAGCAGTGAGAGATCATGTTGGTACTAAATACCATCAGCTGTGTGTGATCCTGTACAGACTGAACTATCTGGTCAGCAGTGAGAAAGTTTCTCTAACAGGAGGAGACTCTTCCTCCTACAGACCACACAGAGACACTGAGGAACCAAACCCGACCCCAAACCCAGCATACAGAGGCTGAGTGAATGTGGTGTTGAAGGTGTGGAGGTGGGTCGGTGTGTCAGAGGAGACTCTGTAGAAGGACAGAGTGCCAGCAGGACAGTCCACATACACTGCTACTCTGTTAGAGACAGAGGAGGAGGAGGAGGAGGAGGAGGAGGAGATGGATGTTTGTCTGTTATTGTGACAGACAGAGTAACGATCATCAGAGCAGTTCAGACTCCAGGACTGATCATTCCCTCCAAACAAACAGTCAACACTGTTTCCTTTCCTGCTGATTCCTCTGTAACTCACTGATATATCAACGTCTCCTCTCCACTCGACCTCCCAGTAACAGCGACCAGTCAGATCATTTCTACACAGCAGCTGACAGACATCAAATCTGTCTGGATGATCAGGATATGACTGAACCTCCTTCACACGTGTCACCTTCCTGTTGTTGTCAGACAGTTTGAGGATTCTGTTTCCTGTGTTTGGATCCAGTGTGAGTTGACAGAAATCTGATGGAGAGAACGAGACACAATACAGCTGCAGTTATTGATCTATCATCTGTTTGATGATGACATCATCTTCATCCTCAGTAGAATGTGAATGAGCTTTGTTTTGATGAATGAAATGAAAAACACACTTACACTTCCTCAGACCTGGTGTCAACCATCGGACTCCAGCAGGCTGCAGCCTGAAAGGAGGAGGGGGGTCAGAGCAGCACGTTCTCTTTCAGCATGCAAACATGGACATGACATCACTCTAGAAAAAGCAGCTCTGATCCTCATCACACTGAGCTGCTTTGCTGTTGCTAGGCAACACAACCGTCCATCACATCACATCGCACGACGACTATCGACAGCAGCTACATTCAGCCAATCAGAAACAGGCGTCTCAAAGTCAAATCATGTCAACAATGAGACTTTTTCTTGTCAGACTCAGCAGTTTGTATTGTGAACAGATGACAGGACTGTTTAAACTGATTCACACTGACATGGGGCGGCTGTGGCTCAGGAGGTAGAGCGGGTCGTCCACTAATTGGAAGATCGGCGGTTCGATTCCCGGCTCCTCCAGTCCACATGCCGATGTGTCCTTGGGCAAGATACTTAACCCCAAAATTGCTCCTGATGGCTGTGCCATCAGTGTATGAATGTGTGTGAATGCTTAGCTTCCTCTGATGGGCAGGTTGGGACCTTGCATGGTAGCCCCTGTACCCATTCAGCATATGAATGTGTGTGAATGGGTGAATGTGATTCGTAGTGTAAAAAGCGCTTTGAGTGGTTGGAAGACTAGAAAGGCGCTATACAAGTACAGTCCATTTACCATTTACATGAAAATGATAAACCGCCTGTTTCTGTTTGTCTTTCCTCAACAATCTTTGGACGACTGACAAGTTATTTCCTCTCACACAGGTGGAACATTCCTGCATGATGGTTACAGCTGACAATCAGCTGCAGTCTCAAGAGTTTGAGCTGATTTACTGTCCACCTGTCTGTCCTCACCTGAGAGTGTCCACCTGTCTGTCCTCACCTGAGAGCGTCCACCTGTCTGTCTGTACCTGAGTGTCCACCTGTCTGTCTGTACCTGAGAGTGTCCACCTGTCTGTCCGTACCTGAGAGCGTCCACCTGTCTGTCCTCACCTGAGAGCGTCCACCTGTCTGTCCGTACCTGAGAGCGTCCACCTGTCTGTCCTCACCTGAGAGTGTCTACCTGTCTGTCTGTACCTGAGTGTGTCCACCTGTCTGTCCTCACCTGAGAGTGTCCACCTGTCTGTCCGTACCTGAGAGCGTCCACCTGTCTGTCCACACCTGAGAGCGTCCACCTGTCTGTCTGTACCTGAGAGTGTCCACCTGTCTGTCCTCACCTGAGAGTGTCCACCTGTCTGTCCGTACCTGAGAGTGTCCACCTGTCTGTCCTCACCTGAGAGTGTCCACCTGTCTGTCCGTACCTGAGAGTGTCCACCTGTCTGTCCTCACCTGAGAGTGTCCACCTGTCTGTCCGTACCTGAGAGTGTCCACCTGTCTGTCCTCACCTGAGAGTGTCCAACTGTCTGTCCGTACCTGAGAGCGTCCACCTGTCTGTCCTCACCTGAGAGTGTCTACCTGTCTGTCTGTACCTGAGAGTGTCCACCTGTCTGTCCTCACCTGAGAGTGTCCACCTGTCTGTCCTCACCTGAGAGCGTCCACCTGTCTGTCCGTACCTGAGAGCGTCCACCTGTCTGTCCTCACCTGAGAGTGTCTACCTGTCTGTCTGTACCTGAGAGTGTCCACCTGTCTGTCCTCACCTGAGAGTGTCCACCTGTCTGTCCGTACCTGAGAGTGTCCACCTGTCTGTCCTCACCTGAGAGCGTCCACCTGTCTGTCTGTACCTGAGAGTGTCCACCTGTCTGTCTATACCTGAGAGTGTCCACCTGTCTGTCCGTACCTGAGAGTGTCCACCTGTCTGTCTTGATTCTCAATCAATTCTCCATCAATACATTGATAGATTAGGTTCTAGATTGATGTTTTTCTCAAAGAAAAAAAGTGACAGTGAATCAAATGTAAACATTTAGTATCAATATCAAGCTGAGTGAGATTTATGTTCCTTTAGTTCAGTCAACAGGAAACCAAAGCAGCTCTGAGACAAAGGATCAAATCAATACTTCATATAAAATAAAAATGATTGCAAAGATAAACTGCTGAGTGCAAAACTTCAAATAATAAAATCACGTAAACGACAGCTGCCTGCTACATTTAGCTGCAACGTGCAAACAAGAAAATGGATCAAATTGGTCAAACTGATCACTATAAGCAGGGTCTCATTTATAATCGTTGCGTAAAAAAGAAAGAGGCTGAAAGAGGCGACGCCACTTCCCACAAAGTTATGATCTATAAAAACAAACTTGTTGGGAGAATGTGTGCAGCTGTACGTAAACCCTGAGCAGGCGTACCAACATTTACAAGACGGGAAATCATCAACAGATGGTGAGGTGGTGAATTAAAGCCAGATGTATAATAATCCTCTCACACATTTAATCTCACTTCATATCAAACATTAATTATTGATCCACGTTATCATGAACATTCAAACCAGCAGTGTTATCTGTACTGGGGCTTGCAGTCAGCCGTAATTATTCCATAAACATCTTTCAATATGAAAAGATATAAAACAAGTCAGATCTTAAAGTCAACGTTTCATCAGCGCTGTCTCACCCGGAGCAGCAGCTGCTGAAATGAACGATGTCAGGATGTGGCAGGATTCTGCAAAGTCTGGCTTTCCTTTCTCTGATAGGAGCTCAGTGTGAATATACTGATTCATTTTCACCTCAGACACGTTAACTAACTGATGACATTATCATCATCCATTGTAGAAATCCAAGATGACATCAATAACTTAGACAAACGTAACTAAAACATATTTGCAGGACAGAGTGTTGATAGATGTTTAATGTTTGGTTATACTGTGCATATATCAGCAGGTATGAGTTTAGTTCCCGTGTAGTTTATGTGTGTTGTTAAGCGCAGAGACACTGGAGACACCGCGGTGGCTGCCACACACACTCACCGCCACATCTTCACCACCTGCACTCACTGTGTCAGTTAGAGAAACACCTGTATGTCAATATCAACCAATACAGTGTTTATTGCACTGTAGATATTGAGTGTGTGGTGTAAAAACGACTCATACTGGTTAACTGGGAGCTGGCCCGCTGCAGGGTAACACAGCAGGTCTTATCTGCTCAGTATTAAAAAGTCTAAACAAACTAATACTCCAGTATGACAGCTACATCACAGGCTCATAATCCTCCGTTTTATTCATTTCTACTGTAGTTTGTTTTCTTAATGATCTCAAAGCTTTTACTCTACTTGTGAAAAAGGCAATGTTAATGATTAACAGTATTGCAACAACCCGGCCTTTGTTATATGAAATTGACAGTAGAAGTTCACGTCTCTGCATTTCATTTCTGACTGCCATGAAGGTTTCCTCTTTCTCACTTCAAAACAAAAGTAGAAAAGTTATTTTTACCTTTTTAAAAACAATCAAAACATCTTCATAGATTGGTCAACTGCTTCATTTACTCTTCAAACTCTTACTGTTGTTCTGTCATCTTTCCTCTAACTGGCCAACGTCGACGTCTCTCACTGCTTCTGCCAATGTTAGTCTCCTCACTTTGCCAAAGCCTTTACCGAGGCCTGTGTGTATCTATATCTATATCTATATATATACATATATCTAGACGTATATATGAAGACATTTCTATAAAGAGCTTTCTTTCAGTACTTTGTTACAGTTTTCTACATTTGACTGACTGTCCACCAACATTTTCCATCATTTCAGACGCTGCTATTCTCCTCCTGCCCACCGGTTGTCCTTATTGTGTTCCTACTTTCTCTGTTCACCTGACCTTTGACCTGCCTGCAGACATGATCCTCATGACCTCATTATCCAGAGAGTTAATACTGTAGAGCTGCACAGCACCCTAGTCATTAGCCAGTGTGTATCACGTCCCTTTTGTTCTGCCTGAGTCGACACTAGTTATTTTATTGTCTTAACTTTTTATTGCTTTGTGAAGCACTTTGTAACATTTGTTTTAAAGTTCTATATAAAGAAATAACTACATTATTATTATTATTATTATTATTATTATTATTATTATTATTATTATTATTATTATCATCATTATTATTAACCCTTTACCTGTTGAACCTGTTGTTGTTATCTTACTTTTTATTTTTCTATCTTTTACTTTTTTCCTTGTTTTTCCTCCTTCTTTCTATCTCCTCTCTTCCATATTCCTGCGTTTCTCATATTCATATGCACAGCTTCCATCCTGTCTCTATTGTTCTTTATCTGTCGTTCTACTTTTCCCTTTTTATTTCCCTTTTCCTTTTAATTTCTTTTATTTTTCCCTCCAATTCTCTGCTTTTTCCTGTTTACTTGTCTGTTGCTATTATTTCTCACTGCCTTTCCTTCACTCTTTATGTTCTTCCTTCTTCTCTCCCTTTTTACATCTGCCACTAACAATTTAGGATTTATTATTTCCTTTCTACTCGAAAACACAGTGACAATACAGATTTAATGGATCAGGTTTGTTTACAGTGTATGCCATGTACCAGGCACAACCAAGTTCTTCTCAAACTAAATTTACACAATTTATTCCAGTTCCTGCAACGGCACATTGTTCCAGAGGATAAATTATTACTTTATACTTTTAAGTTGCAGTTTGAAATTAAGAAAAAAAAAAGTTACAACAAGTTGTTGTAAATATTGAAACCAAGATGTAGCCTGTTGTTATTGTCTAGGTGGAGTATTATTTCTGTTTCAATTACAAAGTAAATATACTTAAATAGTACAAGTTAAAAAAAGTAAAACATACTCAGAAAAACACACAAATATCTACCAAGTTTAATCTCAAACAATAATTTATTTCTCTGTTAAGAAATCTAAACATCTGTTGAGGGATATAAGTTATAACTGCTGTCGACCTACCTCTGAAGAATGTAGAATAAAGGTTTCACAAATCTGAAACTGTGTTTTAATGAGTCTCTGGAGTCTCCGTGTTAATCTAGTCCAGATCTGACAGGTCTAAATATAGTGATCTCTGATCTGGACCCGGTCTAATGTGGTCTAGACCTGGTCTAATGTGATCTGGACCTGGTCTAATGTGGTCTGGACCTGCTCTAATGTGATCTGGACTTGGTCTAATATGGTTTGACCTGGTCTAATGTGATCTGGACCTGGTCTGATGTGATCTGGACCTGGTCTAATGTGATCTAGACCTGGTCTAATGTGGTCTGGACCTGGTCTAATGTGGTTTGGAACTGGTCTAATGTGGTCTAGACCTGTTCTAATATGATCTGGAGTTGGTCTAATGTGGTCTGGACTTGGTCTAATGTGATCTGGACCTGGTCTAATGTGATCTGGACCTGGTCTAATGTGATCTAGACCTGGTCTAATGTGGTCTGGAACTGGTCTAATGTGGTCTGGACCTGGTCTAATATGATCTGGAGTTGGTCTAATGTGGTCTGGACCTGGTCTAATGTGATCTGGACCTGGTCTAATGTGATCTAGACCTGGTCTAATGTGGTCTTGACCTGGTCTGATGTGATCTGGACTTGGTCTAATGTGATCTGGACCTGGTCTAATGTGATCTAGACCTGGTCTAATGTAGCCTGGACCTGGTCTAATGTGGTCTGGACCTGGTGTAGTGTGAACTGGACCTGGTCTAATGTGGTCTGACCTGGTCTAATGTGGTCTGGACCTGGTCTGATGTGATCTGGGCCTGGTCTAATGTGGTCTGGACCTGGTCTAATGTGGTCCGGGCCTGGTCTAATGTGGTCTGGACCTGGTCTAATATGATCTGGAGTTGGTCTAATGTGGTCTGGACCTGGTCTGATGTGGTCTGGACCTGGTCTGATGTGATCTAGACCTGGTCTGATGTGATCTGGACCTGGTCTAATGTGGTCTGGAACTGGTCTAATGTGATCTGGACCTGGTCTAATGTGATCTAGACCTGGTCTAATGTGGTCTGGACCTGGTGTAGTGTGGTCTGGACCTGGTGTAGTGTGATCTGGACCTGGTATAATGTGGTCTGGACCTGGTCTAATGTGGTCTGGACCTGGTCTAATGTGGTCTGGATGGAAACAAGCAGTGAAATCGTCCTTTATTAGTTTTCACAAATATAATAAAGGGATTGAGATCATTAAGAAAACGAACTACAGTGGAAATGAATAAAACAGAGGATTATGAGCCTGTGATGTAGCTGTCATACTGGAGTATTAGTTTGTTTAGACTTTTTAATGCTGAGCAGATAAGACCTCAGCAAACAGGCAGAAATAACAATAAGACTGAAAAATCAGTTTACCGTCATTATGGAGAGAGATTTGTTTCATGATTTGAGGAAAGATGACAGAACAACAGTAAGAGTTTGAAGAGTAAATGAAGCAGTTGACCAATCTATGAAGATGTTTTGATTGTTTTTAAAAAGGTAAAAATAACTTTTCTACTTTTGTTTTGAAGTGAGAAAGAGGAAACCTTCATGGCAGTCAGAAATGAAATGCAGAGACGTGAACTTCTACTGTCAATTTCATATAACAAAGGCCGGGTTGTTGCAATACTGTTAATCATTAACATTGCCTTTTTCACAAGTAGAGTAAAAGCTTTGAGATCATTAAGAAAACAAACTACAGTAGAAATGAATAAAACGGAGGATTATGAGCCTGTGATGTAGCTGTCATACTGGAGTATTAGTTTGTTTAGACTTTTTAATGCTGAGCAGATAAGACCTCAGCAAACAGGCAGAAATAACAATAAGACTGAAAAATCAGTTTACCGTCATTATGGAGAGAGATTTGTTTCATGATTTGTGTGAACAGATCAACAATCTGTGTGTAAATGTGTAATCTGTAAATATAAACACTTTCCACAAATACATAAACAGATTTGTAAACTCACAAAAATATTTTGCAAATATAAGACAGATCTGCAAATACACAAACAAACTCCACAAATAAAACAATATCTGTGAATACATTTAATTATGTATAATGTCTGTCTATACATGAGAGTGTCCACCTGTCTGTCTGTACCTAAGAGTGTCCACCTGTCTGTCCGTACCTGAGAGTGTCCACCTGTCTGTCTGTACCTAAGAGTGTCCACCTGTCTGTGCGTACCTGAGAGTGTCCACCTGTCTGTCCTCACCTGAGAGTGTCCACCTGTCTGTCTATACCTGAGAGTGTCCACCTGTCTGTCCTCACCTGAGAGTTTCTACCTGTCTGTCTATACATGAGAGTGTCCACCCGTCTGTCCATACCTGAGAGTGTCCACCTGTCTGTCTGTACCTAAGAGTGTCCACCTGTCTGTCCGTACCTGAGAGTGTCCACCTGTCTGTCCTCACCTGAGAGTGTCCACCTGTCTGTCTATACCTGAGAGTGTCCACCTGTCTGTCTATAAATGAGAGTGTCCACCTGTCTGTCTATAAATGAGAGTGTCCACCTGTCTGTCTATACATGAGAGTGTCCACCCGTCTGTCCATACCTGGGAGTGTCCACCTGTCTGTCCGTACCTGAGAGTGTCCACCTGTCTGTCTATACATGAGAGTGTCCACCTGTCTGTCCATACCTGAGAGTGTCCAGTCTCCAGTGTGGATCCTTCAGTCCAGCAGACAGTAGCTTCTCTCCTGAGGCTCCTGGATGATTGTAGCTCAGGTCAAGCTCTCTCAGATGGGAGGGGTTGGAGCTCAGAGCTGAGGCCAGAGAAGCACAGCCTTCCTCTGTGATCAGACATCCTGACAGTCTGCAGACACAAAACAACACAACTTAACACCTCCAGTCACTACTTAACAATTCAAATGGTCCACAGCTGTAAGGCTCTTATTATGAAGTAGCTACAGTCTCCTGTAACCTTAGTAAACATGATGTTGGCAACTGCTAACTAGGGATATGGCGAGAGCCCAGTATTTGTATTTGTATCTGTATTTGTTGAGGCAGCAAAATTATTTGTATTTGTATTTGAATAAAAGTGGAAAGAGGCTTAAAAATCCTGTTTTTGTTTTTGTTTTTATTACACTTTTAATTTTAGAAAATTAAAGTGTTACAATAAGTATTTGTGAATCAACTAGTATGGTTTTTCACTTTCTTTCTTCCCGAAAACAAATACTTTTTGAAATATCTGTATGAAAAAAACATTTGTAAAAAACCCACTATTTGTGCTTTGCCAAATAATGTATTTGTATTTGGGCACACCCCTACTGCTAAGTCTTCACTGCATAAGAACAGGTCTAAATAAAAGAATAGAAAAAGAAGAAACAGCCACAATGAGCTGATTAGATGAAGGGCTGCAGGTGACAGACTGACTACAGTTTGTAAGAACATCAAACATCCAACATGTCACAGAGATAAATGACTCCGTCTCAGATGCTCACAGTCGAATACAGAACAGGAATCCCAACTAATGTGGTATATACGGTCTGAACGTTGTGGAAATTAAAGTAAAAACTAACAGTAAGGAAACATTTCTGACTCCCTCACTCAGTTTCAGTAACATCCAGAGTTTTAAGGTTGTTTGAAACAAAACAAGAATTAAATGATGGATAACCACAGCTGGGGTGAACTGTCATACACCATGGTGAGTAAAAATTATGATCATCCCAGCACAGATACTGCTCTGAAATTACAAGAAATTATAACTGTTATCAAAAACTGTTCACTGGCTAACTGTATGTATTTTACTTTGGGCCAGTTACACAGTTCTTCATTCAGTTTATGAATCTTAAAACTCCTCTCTGGTATTTCAGGTTCCAACAGCAGAGACAGAACAAAACTAATGAAAATATGTTTAGAGAAAGTTATTCACAGGGTCTAAACACACAACTGGTCTGAAGATAATTTGAGTAGAGAAAATGTCCAGGTGTCTACTCATATAAATCACAGTTTAAATGGTGATCAGTTGAACAGGTTGATGAATCCTGACCTGAGAGTTTTCAGTGTACAGTGTGGACTCTCCAGTCCAACAGTCAGCAGTTTCAGTCCTAATTGCTGCAGGTCGTTGTTACTCATGTCAAGCTCTCTCAGACTAGAGGACTGGGAGCTGAGAACTGAGGACAGGGCTGCACAGCTTCTCTCTGAGAGGTTACAGCCATTCAGTCTGTAGAATACATTTGGAAAAAATATTTAATAAATCATCATCAGAAAAAAATCTGTCTGAATATCTTTGCAATAAATCAATCAATAAATCAATAAATTACTATTTGTGCACTTACAGAGCTTTGTTGGAGGCTTTGACCACTGGCAGCAGCCTCAGAAGAACCTCCTCTGAAGCAGAGTATTTCTTCAGGTCAAACATGTTCAGATCTTTTTCTGATGACAGTAAGGTGAAGGCAAGAGCTGACCACTGAGCAGGAGACAGTTTATCTGTGGAGAGGCTTCCTGATCTCAGGTACCGTTGGATCTCCTCCACCAGAGAACAATCATTCAGTTCATTCAGACAGTGGAACAGATTGATGCTTCTCTCAGCAGACAGGTTCTCACTGATCTTTTTCTTGATGTACTCAACTGTTTCCTGATTGGTCTGTGAGCTACTTCCTCTCTGTGTCAGAAGACCTCGTAGGAGAGTCTGATTGGTCTGCAGTGAAAGACCCAGGAGGAAGCGGAGGAACAAGTCCAGGTGTCCATTTGGACTCTTTAAGGCCTCGTCCACAGCACTCTGGTAGAGATGTTTCTCTGCAGATTTGTCTTCTCTTGTTTCAGACTTCTGGGATGTTGTTTGTTCCTCTGCCAGCAGATTGACTCCAGAGTTGATGATTGTCAGATGGACATGAAGAGCAGCCAGAAACTCCTGAACACTCAGATGGACGAAGCAGAACACCTTGTCCTGGTACAGCCCTCTCTCCTCTTTAAAGATCTGTGTGAACACTCCTGAGTACACTGAGGCTGCTCTGATATTGATGCCACACTCTGTCAGGTCTGATTCATAGAAGATCAGGTTGCCTTTCTGCAGCTGCTCAAAAGCCAGTTTTCCCAGAGACACAATCATCTTCCTGCTCTCTGCATTCCAGTGTGGATCTGTCTCAGCTCCCCCATCATACTTGAAGTTCTTCAGTTTGGACTGAACCACCAGGAAGTGGATGTACATCTCAGTCAGGGTCTTGGGCAGCTGTCTTCTCTTTATGCTTTTCAACACATCCTCCAGAACTGTAGCAGTGATCCAGCAGAAGACTGGCATGTGGCACATGATGTGGATGCTTCTTGATGTCTTGATGTGGGAGATGATTGTGCTGGCCTGCTTCTCATCTCTGAATCTCTTCCTGAAGTACTCCTCCTTCTGTGGGTCAGTGAACCCTCTGACCTCTGTCACCATGCTGACACACTCAGGAGGGATCTGATTGGCTGCTGCAGGTCGTGTGGTTATCCAGAGGCGAGCAGAGGGAAGCAGTTTCCCCCTGATGAGGTTTGTCAGCAGCAAATCCACTGAGGTGGACTCTGTAACATCAGTCAGGATCTTATTGTTGTGGAAGTCCAGAGGAAGTCGACACTCATCCAGACCGTCAAAGATGAACACAACCTGGAACTCTTCAAACCTGCAGATTCCTGCTTCTTTGGTTTCAGTAAAGAAGTGATGAACAAGTTCCACCAAGCTGTACTTTTTCTCTTTCAGCACATTCAGCTCTCTGAAAGTGAATGGAAATGTGAACTGTGTGTCCTGGTTGGCTTTGTCTTCAGCCCAGTCCAGAGTGAACTTCTGTGTTAAGACTGTTTTCCCAATGCCGGCCACTCCCTTTGTCATCACTGTTCTGATTGGTTCATCTTTTCCAGGTGAGGCTTTAAAGATGTCTTCTTGTCTGATTGTTGTTTCTGGTCTGTCTGGTTTCCTGGATGCTGTTTCAATCTGTCTGACCTCATGTTCATCATTGACCTCTGCAGTCCCTCCCTCTGTGATGTAGAGCTCTGTGTAGATCTGATTCAGAAGGGTTGGGTTTCCTGCTTTAGCAATCCCCTCAAACACACACTGGAACCTCTTCTTCAGGTTAGACTTGAGTTTACGTTGACACCTGCCAGCAGGAGTCCCTGAATGAACACACAAGAAATAAGATCAATGAATGAAGTATGAAGCAAATATTTCAGTGTTTCATTTCCCCAAAGACTTCAGAAGATCTTTAGTTAAGACCACCTTCAAACATTTCTCCATAGTGGGCTCCAGGGAGCTTGTTGATGCTATGAGCCAAATAAAATCATCCATATCTCCCCTTGAATCTCTTCCTGCAACCTTTTTAAATCTGTTTTTTGCCACCTAGCAGATGATATACTTACCATTGTTAACTGTTCGCTCCAGACTGAATGTTTCTTCATTCATTAAAGACCTCTGTTATTAGACCTATTACAACACAAAAATCTTGACCCTGCTATTTTAAGCAACTATTGACCCATTTTAAACATTAGTAACATAATCGAGAAGGTTGTTTATCTTCTGGCTTCCAGCATCTTCACAGCACTGAAACAGCTCTCTTCAAGATTATTATTGACTCTTATCACTGATGCAAAACATCTTTTTGTGCTGGTTAAGCTTGATCTGAGCTCCGCTTTCAATACTGTCGACCTTAACATTTTATTAAAAGACTCGAGAGCTAGGTTGGCCTGTCCGACACTCTACCACAATGGTTCAAATCTGTCACTGGACTGTCACAGTTTCTCTGGGTAAATTCAGCTCTAACAGATTTGACATGCTGTATGGAGTCCACTTGGCTCTGTCATCAGAAAACACAAGATCAGTTATCATAGTTATGCAGATGATACCCAACTGTACATCTCACTGTCTCTGGATAACATTAACCTATTAGATTTACTGATCAACTGCTGGAAAGATATTGATCTCTGAATGTCAAAAAGCTTCCTGCAGCCGAACAGATACAAACATAAATCAGTGTTTGGTGTGAAAGCACAGAGGCAGCAGGTCCGCACCTACTTGGAGTCCAAGTCATTTACCATCACTGACCAAATCAACAACCTCAGAGTTATTATTGATGCTGATCTAAATCTCGACTCACACATTAGTAAAATCACCAAAACATATTTCCACCATCTCAGAAATATCCTGAGAATCTGTGGTTTTATCTTTCAGGCAGATTCAGAGACTCTTGTCCATGTCTTTGTCACCAGCAGACTAGATTACTGTAACGTCTGTTTTACTGCTCGTCCTGCTGAATCCCTTCAACACCTCCAGTTTATCCAAAATGCAGCCGTCTGTATCTTGACTAGAACCAAAGAGCTGCTTCACTGGCTACCTGACCATTATAGAACTGGTCTATAAAGCACTAAATGGCCCCTGAATATATAAAGTATCTGACATGCTTCCATTTTATCAGCCAGGCAGAGCTCTCAGGTAACCAGGACAGTCTTCTTCTTTCCCAGAGTTCATTCCATCAGGTGACAGATTATTTATTGCTGACGATCCTGAAGTATGAAACAGTCTGCAGATGATTTGTGGTTTGTTTTGTTTAGCTTTTAACTAGACTGTATGTGTGTGAACGTGTGTGTGTGTAATGTCTGCCTGTATCTAACCTCATTTTTACTGTTTTACTGTTTTATCACTCTGTAAAACACTTTCAATTGTTCCTACAGTGATCATGTGCTCTACAATTAAATTGACTGGACTAAAAGAATGAGTATATAAACATATTTCCCTCCATCTCCTGAGACGTCAGTAAATGTCTCATTTATCCATCATGTTAAATCTTTATGTAAATCCTCTTACCGCTCTGCAGACGGTCAGCCAGCTCCTCCTGCTTCATTCTCCTCAGGAAGTGCAGTGTGATCTTCAGAAATGCGTCTCTGCTGCTCCTCCTCTGCTCTTCCTCCTTACTGTCCAACACCTCCTCATCCTCCCTCTGACTCTCTAAGCATTCTGGGTAATTTGGACTCAGAACCTTCTGCATCTTCTTCAGCTCGTTCTTCACAAAAGTGACGATGTTCTCCTCCAGCAGCTGGAACAGAATAC
Organism: Thunnus maccoyii; assembly: GCF_910596095.1. Taxonomy (NCBI): domain Eukaryota; kingdom Metazoa; phylum Chordata; class Actinopteri; order Scombriformes; family Scombridae; genus Thunnus; species Thunnus maccoyii. The sequence goes on along the minus strand of NC_056551.1, from coordinate 29,334,959 downwards.
TATATGAATGACACAATCAAACTGAAAACATGAAGCAAACATCAGATCCATGTTGGACAGACTGACAATCCACTGGTCTACAAAGTGCAGCCTGGAGATGATTGTGAACAGAATAGATGTAAAAGTAGTTGTTGTACATTTACAAACCATAAATATGGAGTCCAGGTGTGTTTGATGCTGCTGGGCAGACTGATCACTGGGAACCTCTGAGCTCTCCTGGTACACTCTGTGGAGGAATCATGAAGAATGAGCTCACATTGGGCTCTATTTTCCTGAAACAGGGCGCAGATCCAGATCCAGATCCAGATCCAGGTCTTAATTCCTGGCGTGTGGCGTGTGACCAAAACATTTTTACAATTTCTCCGACCATCAGCACTGGCTCACTCTGAGCTCAGCCAGGTGTAACATGGAGGAGAGACTGAATACATGAATAGTGGAGGAATGCAGTATATGCAGGTGGAGTCAGGTGGGCTTCAATAATGACCAATCACATGAGCTCCTCTCATCACCTTTAAACACAGCAGCAGGTGAAACGGTGAGAGAGGCTGAGTGAGAGAGAAGAGTTCACCTCTGTGAAGCAGCTGAAGCTCCAAAATACACCTTCAGGACTCCTCAAATATTAATATACATCAGTCCAAACATGCTGACAGTGGTAGAATGAAAATAAAGCTGATGTGTTCTCATGTGCTGCAGCTGCTGGAAAACCGGTGCAAACAATTCATACAGAATAATTAATACATTTAAACTCCACAGTTCTTATCCTCATCTGCATATTTGAAAGTCCTCATATATGCTTTCAATATCTATAAATAAACATCCAACACTGGGTTTGGAAATTAGCTGGTTAGTGTTTGAAAAGTGCACAAGTTCTATCAGTTTGTCCAAATATATAAATGATGAATGAAGGTGTCCACGCTGTGTAAAGTAAGCAGGACTGTGTTTAAACCTGTTTTAAAATGTTTTCACCAACATGTTTTATTTGTTCACAGCATATAAGATGTTGATGTAGGTCTACTCTGTTTGTTTGGCTATTTTACACACTGATTATATGGACACACGTCCACACACAGAACTGATTACTGCTAATATTTACTTTACTGTAAGTGGTAAAACTGAAAGCTCACTGTAATGATCCTCCTGGCATGACAGAAGAAATATTTTGATTCTCTAAACTGAACTTTTATTTAATAAAAATGTTTGGACAGATCTGATGGAGCTCAGGACGCATCCTGAGGACCGCCGCGGTACTTTAAACGATTTATTGTTAAACTCGGAATCTGTGAGCAACAGTTTTCCAGTCTGATGTTTAGAAAATGCAGAACATTAACCACCGTAGATCCTGATCGATCCTGTCGCCTCGTCAGAAGATTTTTGTGCACAGACGCACAAAAAGAAGACTTGCTCCTCAGGAAAACTGCATAAAGACTGTTTGGACCAGCTGGCCCTGAGCCTGTGAAAAATAGAGCCCATTATGTCTCCACACAGAGACGATCACAAGCTGAAGGTCCTTCAAGTGATGTTTGGATGTGAACAGAGACCCAGATGAGCCCTGCAGTGGTAAAGCTTTACTAGTCCTAGAGAAGCCCCTGAGAGCCCTGAACCTCCAACATGCCAGAAGCTCCGGCCCCAAGCAGAGCAGTAGAATAAGTCTGGGTTCAGTTCAGCCAGCGAGTGCAAGACGTGCTGCAGTTTGAGGACGACGCATCAAAGATCCTCCAGGTTGTAGTCAAAGCGGTGGACAGACAGCTTAAGTTATTGTAAGCTTTGCTAACACTGATTACAGCAACATAAAGCAACTCTACTGTCACTGATCACTGTTCATGACATTCAACTGTAATCGATCTGCATTAATGATCAACTGTTGTGTTAATATACCAATCATTTTAATTGATTTAACTAAGACTACTAAGGTTTCTAATATACTTTACATTACTGAGGTTTATTATCTGTTCTGCTGTTTAAAAGTGCAACAATTAAAAGTTAATTTATAATCAATGACCTCAGTTAAAGTGGTGCTGTTCCCAGTGTCTGTTCTGTTATTGATCATCATGTGAAGTGAATCAGTTGATCACGTGACCCCAAACTGTATCTTTATTTATTGATCTGTCACTGTGGATTATAGAAATGTAAAAAAAGCTGTTTGGTTTAACTGATTTTGTTCCTTCATGTATGTTAATGAGGTGGACAAAATATTAGGAACACTAATCAATATAATACAGTCCAGTTCACCAGCAGCACTGCGAGCTCAATAATAAACATAAAGTAGAATTGATCATAAAGTTGTTGCATTAGGTTGAACTGGTGTTCCTAATAAAGTGACCAGTGAATCTACATAAAATGAAACTTATGTCCATAAACCTGTTGCCCTGGTGCATGCTGGGAAGCTTTCCCACACACCTCCTGGACGCTACAGTATCTGAACCTCATTATGTCCTTCGTCTTTATTTTTCTGCTTTGCAGCTTTAGTCCATAAACAGTAACTCTACATTAAAGCTCCTTTCAGAGGGAGGTGTTGACCATATGTGGCAATCTGGGGGCTCGTCTGTATGTAAATTAGTCTGAACGAGTACGTTTGATCAGCTCACATGTTCTTGTTGGTTTGAACTGGATCACAGGCTTTGATAAGTGAAGCCCCAGAAACAGTGTGTTCAACAGTCACAACATACATTCAGACATGAATCACAGACGTTTGACTGACAGCTTACTTCTGACCAGCAGGACGTCGTCCTTTAAAGTCAATAATAAGATCCTTTGAGTCGTCGCTCCTGAAGGACACACAGCTGGATGGAGGTCCAGGAGATTCTGGTCTCTGATGGATCCTGATCCAAAAACAGCAATGATACATTTATTAAAGGTCACATATTCAGTTACATTTCCTGTGATTAACATACTGCACAATTTATAGTTTTAATATTGACAACAACATACTTTTTATCAGATAAAGGATCTTGTTTGAAAGTAATGCTAGCATGCTTTGACCAGTCGCTCCTGAAGGACAAACAACTGGGTCCAGGTCCAGGTCCAGGTTCAGGTCCAGGTTCAGGTCCAGGTTCAGATCCGAGTCCTGGTCCGGGTCTGAGTCCAGGTCCAGGTTCAGGTCTGGGTCCAGGTTCAGGTCTGTGCTGCTTCTTTGTTCTTCAACACAACACACACAGAGCTTTGAGTGTGAATAATGATGGTGGAGAACAGTGATGGACAGTTAGAGATCCTCATCTCACCTCTGAGCTTTGGTCTGGCTGTCATGTTTCCTTCGCCTTTTAGAGGGAGGGACTCCCTCCTCTCTGTCCTCACACTGATCCATAGCAGAGAAACACCTTCACACAAACACAACAACACATTATTTCTCTTCATTCCTCTCAGTCACATGACAAACACACACAGCTGTTTCTAATATCCTCCACCCTTCATACAACCAACATGTGATCTAATAATCCATCTAAATATAATGACACTAAGTATTTGTGCTAATCAATACTTTGTGTTTTCCAGGTGACGGTCAGAGTACGAGAGACCTGCCAAAGAAGCTTTGCTGATGGGAGTCAGACTGTTAAACAATGAGAAAGATTTGATATGAGGCTCTTATTCAGCTTATTGAAGGAAACTTATAGATTAAAAATACTTTTTTACAGTCACACAGAGAAAGTTGGATCATTTTTCAGCCCTGAGTAGTGTCTGCAGGCTTCCTTTCAGGCTGCAGCCCCAACAACCTCCAGTAATAAGGAGGGCAGCCTGTATGGAGCCTGACAGGCCAAACTCAGGGCAGAACATTGTGCAAAGCCTCGCTGAGCTTCTTGCTGTGAGTGAACTGTAATAACTGAAGGAGACTCAGATGAGCCTTTCGCTGGTTGCAGTCAGAGGACAGTTTAGAGAGACGTTGGTGAGAACATCAACCTGTTTTCTGTACAGAAAAGCCTTTAAGTTAATAATTCTATCGTAAGATCTCAACACACATCAGAAGGTTTAAACAGTTGATGAAGTTACCGCTGTCTCCCAGTCTGGAGACACAGGTATGGATGCTGCTGCTGTGTGACAGCCACAGCTGTTCATTAAAGTCAGAGGAAAGGAGCTACATCACACATCTATCAGCGTCACACAGAGTCTGAAAGCTCCGGACAGATTTAACCCCTTCCTCCACCACTGCCACACCCAGTCTCTATGTTGCAGATTAAGACATTTTTACCTGTTTTTAGTACTTGTTATGGACTGTAACTCTGTTTTTACTCAGCATGTGACCCACATGTTCTCTGTGTTTCTCCTTGTAAATAACAAATAAAGTTATTTGAACTTGAAGCTGTCACTAATACAGACAGAGCAGCTTGTTGTTTTTCTCCACAAAGAAGACAAATGTTGGAAGTTATTGATCTGTGAACACTGACTCAGTACTGTCAGCTGTTATTGGACACTTTGAACAGTGACACTAAAATGAAGGAAAACTTCCACCGTGTTGATTTGTGTTGACTGTTAGTAGAGTTCTGAACTACAGATTTCTGCTGTTTCTACTGGAACTAAACTAACAAGATGAACAAAGAGTCATTCAAGAGTCAAACAGGGAAAACTGTCACAATACAAACACAATAAAGTCACAATAAATACCTTTAGACGGAGAAAAGAAGCTGCGACACGACGACAACAGAAAGAGGAAGTAAACTCCAACAGGAAATAACCAGAAAGAGAGAGACAGAGAGGAAGTGGCGTCTTTGGTGGTTCAAACACTTTTTCTAGAAGTCAATTGTATCGCAAACTTAATTAATTTCATATTTCCTCAACATTTAATATACTAATAAACAAATTATAATGTAACACAACACATTAATAATAAAGAGCATTAACATTATTAAAAAAAACAGACGACAGAAGTTAATTCTACATAATAATAATAATAATAATAATAATAATAATAATAATAATAATAATAATAATAATAATAATAATGTTGTTGTTAGTGGTAGCAGCACCATATTCCATAAAACAATGGTGTTTTCATCTTTTTACCTTCAGCGTTCACATGTCACATTATGACTGTAAACTCTCTCTCTCTTCACTTTCTAGGTAATATTTTTAACAGAAGTTTCTATCACATTATTACCACTTATGTTCAATATATTTATTTATCTCTCATATAACCTACAATAACGCACTTGTTTATATTTTTATTTCATCTCTTATCTTTCTCTTCTTTCTCCTTTTTGCAGTTGTTAATATATTCTGAACAGTATTTTTTGTTCAGTGTTGCGTCCTGCTTCATTGCTGCATGTGACAACAGGACTGACAGTTGTAATATTGTTATTAATATAATTATTATTGCTATTATTAATAAATACTAGAGAGTTAAAATGCAGAACTATGACAATGCACATTTTATTATATGTTATTGTGTCTTTCTAAATATCTCTGGCTGTATACTGTTATCTTATATTTGCTCAGACGTCCAGTAAAGCCTGTTAATGTTAACATGCTGTTTCTACTGTAAACTCTCTTCTGCTTATGTTGTATCTGTATATAGTTTTAATTACATGTTAATGTATGGCGTCGCTCTTCATTTTTAATTTGTTTTATCCTTTTTAAATCTATATCTGTTCGGTCTCCTGTGCTGCTACGACGCCTCATTTCCCCCTTTGGATAAACAAAGTCTATTTATTTACTTGTTGTTTGTTTCATTGTCTCAGGACTGAGAGATTATAACAATAAACTACCATTATTATTATTATTATTATTATTATTATTATTATTATTATTATTATTATTATTATTATTATTCATGTTGTTGCTGTAAAGGTTTAGATTTACAGTTTAATCTGTGTTCCCACTTCATACCAGTTAGCGGCGCTAATGCGGAATTTCGTTGTCTGCAAACCGTCTTTAGTTGCCAAGCAGAAGAAGAAGAAGAAGAAGAAGAAGAAGAAGAAGAAGAAGAAGAAGAAGAGGGAGCCAATAGCAGCGGAGCAGGAAGTGACAGTCAGCTGTTTGGAGGAAAAGCGTCACTTCAGTTCAAAGTTTCTTCAAATGTCAGAAATCTGCCAACTTATTCATGACTGCTCACGTGAGTTACACATTATACTATACTAAATACTACATAATACTACACAATACTACATTATACTACACAATACTACACAACATTATAGACGATGCTTCAGTGTAGAGACTCTTGTGTTCGCGGTGTTTTCAGCCGTCACACTCTGTTCATATTTCTGCTTATTTTAACTAGAAGTGTGTTTGTGTGTTTATTGATTAGTCGTGTCGATGCCGAATTGAAGGATGACGAGGTTTTTATAAGATAAACTAACTGAACTAGTGTTGTTTGCGCTGTGACGTCGTTACGATATGAAACGTTTAAATGTGGAGCTTTCAGACGGAGATCTGCAGGAGCTGAGATCAGTAAATCTCCGCTGATCTGTCGGACGTTTCCTTCAACAAGACATCAGAGACACGAGACATCACCTGGTCAGGTGGTTAAAAAAAAAAACACCCCGCGCGCGCCTGTGATTAGCCCCGCCCACCAGAACTCACCTGTTCATTATTGAGTACTTCAATTCATTACTTGTTAAAATGTGCCGCAAACCGCTGTATGAAGTTACATGTAGAGCTGCAACTGATGATTATTTTCATTATCGATTAATCTGTCAGTTATTTTCTTGATTGATGGATTAGTTGTTTAGTTGACGGTGTGCAGTGGTGAGTACTGGTGCCTCACACGGAGGGCTCTGGGTTCGACCCCCCCCCCCTGTAGGTGTGATTGGTTGTCTGTCAGCTCTGTGATTGGCTGCTCACCTGTCCAGGTGTGCTCCTGAGACTGGCTCCGGCTCCTCCGAGACCCCCAGAGGAGAAGCAGTAAAGATATGGACTGAATCCTGAAGTCAAAGATCATAAAGACCAAAGAAACCAGAAAACATTCACATTTAAGAAGCTGAATCAGAGAATCTGGACTTTTTTCTTTTTTTTTTTTAATGACTCCAAACAATAGTTGGTGATTAATTTAGTGTTTGCAGCTAATCAATTAATGGACTAATGATTGCTGCTCTAGTTATATGATGATGTATTTAATAACTGGTGAAGTTGTGAAGTGGACAAAATATCAGAAACACCTTTTTTATATAAATCAGTTCTTTACAACAAGATTCTCAGAACCATCTGACAGCAGGGCTGCAGTCCAACAATCATAAT
>NC_056551.1:29312795-29322795 GCF_910596095.1 Thunnus maccoyii | reverse complement strand
GATCATTTTAACCCAAACCAGATCTGTCCATAAACCCAACCAGACCTTCATCACAGCGCTGCCACGACGACGTCATCATCATCATCATCATCATCATCATCATCACTGTCACTCGCACTAGAACGCTTATGTATATCTACTCTGACTGTTAGAAAACCTCGTTAAGTCTCGTTTATATCGCTGATAGTGGTTTTAGACTGATGATGATGATGATGATGATGATGATGATGAAGGAGGACTAACAGCTGACAGAAGTCGGTGATGAGTGTTTATTGATCTCAGTAAAACTCTTCAGTAGAAATAAAATCATAATCAAATGAAACTTATAATATTAATGAAGATCAATAACCAATAAATAACTAATTAGGGGTCCAACAGACGAACCTGACCCGGATCAAAGATTTACTATATTACAAGTGAGACAAAGACACTATTGATCCAGATGGATTGATCACTGTGTATTATGAGCTCGGTCCGACTCGTCTCCACGGCGATGCTTTATAGCTGCGTCGTTACCATGGATACAGTGTAGCATAGTTTAAACATGTCACCTTTAAAACTATCAGATAAAGGTAAAGTTACTGATGGATTATGTTCTGTATGACAGGATGTTGCTGTTAGACGTTTAAAGATTTAAAGATCAAACTGACGGCAGATGCTACATGTAGCTGGAGGCTAGCAGCTACGTTAGCCGCCACGAGCATAACACGCCACAGTCTTCAGGTGCATTGTGGGTAATGCGGCAGGTGGCAGGTCTGTGGAATAAAAAAAAAAAAAAAAAAGACGACGTTTGACAAACTTCCTCCCTCAGGTGGGTGAAGGTGGGCGAGGCCAGCGTTGCCATGGCGATCTCGTCTCCTCATCGTCACGACAGCCAGCAGGCGATCCAGCACTGCATCAGCCAGCTGAAGGCCAGCGTCCCCATCTGGAAGAAGGTAACTGGTGTTTCTGTTCTTCATCAGACCAGCAGAGAAACTCAGTCTGACGTTTGAATCTGATCTGCAGGAAGTTTACGACACGCAGGAGACGAACTGGAAGCAGAACGCCGAGTGTTCCTGGGCCGCTCAACACAAACCGCATCCGGTCACAGAACATATCAATAATAAATGAATGTGAGTCAGTGGAAATAAACAGAAGATTCAACTGAATGTGTTTGTTTTGTTTGTGTGTGAGTCAGAAATAAACAACAACAGACTGAGTTTAGCACTGCGTCATTTTGGAAAAAAGTTGAACTTGAACAACTTTTGCTGCAATGTAACACTAAAACGACTGTAACGTTGAAAGATATCTACTGGATTTGAAGCTTCATATTAGCTTCAGACTGTGGATTTTGTCCTCCATCACTTCCATTGTAAGGTCATTATGAAGGATCTTCTACTAGTCAGTATGAACAGGAGGAATGATTACAGCAAGAAACACACTGACTGCTGGTTTAATGACTGAAAAACTGAATTTGTCCTTTAAAGTGAACAAAGGCTGATGAGAAGTGAGACTTTTATTAAAATAATATTAATAGTGAGTGAAGAAGCCATCTGATCACATGATGAAGCAACGTGGTCCCAAAGTGTTAAAACACATCAACTGTTCAATCAATCACCAGTTATTATGAATATTGATTCAGAGAAAGTTCAAATCCTCTGATTTACAGCTTCTCAAACATCTTCAGCTGCAGGAAACGATGAAGAGTATTTTCACCATCTTGTTTTTTAATTGAAGCTTTTTTTTTTTTTTTTTATCTCAGCAGAGATTAAAACAAACAACATGGAATCAAAGTGATCAGCAGATTTATGATCAGACTTCATGAAGCTTTGTTATGACAGTTAATGATCATGCAGGTCGGACTTTGTTCAACAGAAAATAATAAAAACATAAACAGCTGATTTCTTATCTGATCAGACTGTCGCTGTTTATAGATTCATCATCAACATCTGAACCTGTTTTAATGAACAGATGAAACTCTGAAACCTGATATGATAATATTAATGTGTAAATATTATTATTACTCTTGTGTAAATGGAGATTCATTAACTTTAACGGCTATAAATCTTATTTTGAATTAATTTCAAAGTGTCTTAAACCTGATTTACTACTCAGGTCAAAAACCTCCTAAACATCTTTAAGCCTGAAATGTTTTGACGTGTCTGAATGTGAAAATAATACAATATACAAACACACACACACACACACACTTCTCAACACTACTTTTATCATTTTCAAGGCCAAAGAACCAAAATAAACAATAAAAACAACTTGAGGATCTCAGTAAGAAGAAACAGAGCTCATATAATTACTGAATGTGTACAGAGAATCTGAACATTTTGTTGTAATGACTCATCTTCTGAAATATTGCGTAAAATCTCCGGATGACACTCAAAACCTGTGTTGTCAACATCTAGTTTGTCCATGTGGCGTCGCCGTACCGAGCTGTCCAAGATGGCGGATCTGCTCGCGCATGCGCGACTCACATCCCTGGTTGACTCAGATGCTGTAGTGACAGCCGCCTCTCCCCCAGGTTGGTCAGCTGACCGTCAGCCGGTCTGCTGACTGTCAAACCCCAGAAGCTCGCTCCGTGACCCAGACAGCAGCTCCACCAGGCCGAGGCCGGTCTCTGTGTCTCTGTGTTCCCCCGCTGCCGGAGCTCCTGACCCGGACACTCTTCTGCCGCCCGCCGCTGTTAGCTCTGGATCTTTGGCCCGACCGAGCCGAGCTCCTCGCACTGTGCCTCGGACCCTCAGGCTCCGCTCCTCCCCTCACGGGTCCGACTCCGAGGCCGGTCGGCTGGTCGACTCTCCACCGAGCCTGTGAGCCCCCCTCCCGGCCCCGGCAGGCCCCCCGGCCCCGGCATGGCTCTGCTGGAACTCGCCATGCAGGGACTGGCCGTGTTCGGCTTCATCCTGTTCTGCGTGCTGTGGCTCATGCACTTCATGTCCATCATTTATGTGTAAGTGGACCATTGAGCCTTCCTCTGCCTCCCGCCTCTCTGCTGTTATATCAGAGCTTCTTTGTGACGGGATGAAACATAAAATGTCACTAAAAGAGTTCCCCCTGCGGGGTTTTTGTTGTGTGACAGCCGGTTAAACCTCCGGCTCTGACGGTTAGCTGTTGGGCGTTTTCCTGGTTAGCCGCTAGCAGGCTAGCTTAGCTATACTAGTTAATTCCGCTCATTCAGGGATCCGTGCAGCTGCTGGAAAACAGATTAAGTTTATTAAATGTACATTTATCCAACCGGGACAGTTTATAAAGGGTTTAGGTGTGTTTATCTGTCCGTAAGGCGTTAATAACGGGTCTAACTCGGTGCTTCACGGTTCGTTAGCGTTAGCCGCATAAACGAACTGCTTCCTCTGTTGACGCCGAATAACATTAAATAACCTGCTGATATAATAATGTTTCAGCCAGCAGACGCTGTTCGAGCATAGTAGAAAATATTAAAATGGTTCTGTTGAACTATTATGAGCCGCTCTTCAATTCGGCATTAATGAAATACCCTTTAATTCATTAAATCTGAGTGTTGATTGAATGTCACAGTTAACGTTTGTCCTCCTGGCTGCTTCACACGGTGGATCACAGACTGGAACCACCGATATGATCAGAATAACAGCATTTTACAAACAACGTGTCATAGATTAATGAATGTTGGCTGTTGTGAGTATCTGTGTCTGTAATACAGGAGGCTTGAGACTCAACACAGATGTTGTACAGATGTGTTGGAATTTGGGAAGCTCTGATATGAAGCAATATGTTTTTTTCCACTTGCTCTTTCTCTCAGCTAGTTCAGAGGGTGTGACGTGAGAAATGCCTTAAAGGATTTTGAAACATTTTAATACTCTCAGATTACAACAAACTGAACCTGGAAATTAACCTGATTCATCACAGTAACCAGATATCAGCTCGTTGTAGTCTGTTGTTCATCTAAATAGTAAACGGCGCCTCTATCCAAAGCTTAACAGTGTTTCTGCTGCTCACACACACACACACACACACACACACACACACACACACACAAACTGATGGCGGCGAGCTACCATGCAGGGTGCTGGTACAACCATTGGGAACAATTTGGGGTTCAGCGTCTTGCTCCAGGACGCTTCAACATGCGGACAGGAGGCGTACGAGCTGCAGCCGCTGTTCATCTGCATCTCATTCATGATTGTGATCCAAATACACGTTTGTTGGCTTTCAGGGTTTCAAAGAGCCTTTGTGTAATTCTCTGAAACTTTGAAAGATTACAGGATTTTCAGAAAAAAAAGACTTCTGATCCTTCAGCTCTTTGAAAGACTGAAAAACTACTGATGCGTAGTAGAGGTGCAGATTTGATATAATTCTTTGATTCATTCATGAAAACTGACCATAAAGAATAAATGCTGAGCTGCAGCAGGTCGTCTGGAAAGCTGCTTTGCTCTGTTTACATGTTGAAGTGTCGTTTAGCAACACATTACTGCCAAACGTTTCACCCTGAACACGGATGATAAGGCTAACATTAAGTATATCCAGACAGGAGAGGGCCACATGAACATTGTTTTCTATCTTTTATATTGTGATATATATAGTTATAGATGAATTTCGAGCAATGTAGTTGAACATGTGTTTCAGTTTTGGGCTAATCAACTTAAATATCTGGAAAAAATGTAAGAATTTGCTTGACTTCTTGGTCTCTGTTAAAGTAAATATGTTATAGTTTATGTGATATTTTGTGGTTTTGGGCTGTTTGTCGCACAAAACGACATTTCAAGACGTTACTTTGGGTTTTAGGAAATTGTGATGGACATTTTTCACTGTTTTCTGATGTAAAGACCAAATAATTAATCAATTGATTGGGAAAATAATAATTAGTTGCAGCTCTAAATTATATTAGCATAATATGATTTCTATGAAAGTCAATTTACAATAAATACAACAATGATCACGCGGCACCAAAGTCAGTTTGGTTCATGTTTTAGTCTTTGCACCTGCTGATGAATCATGTGACTGACATTTGAGGAGGAACTAGAACAAGAAAATCTGCTTGAGGGGAAAAAAAAGGAGACAAACTGGACTGAGGAGACAGACAAACTTGTTTTGTTTAAAATGAATCGACCAGAAGAAAACAAATCCTGAAAGTGAGTTTAATCTGAACATTTTGTCAGATTATGAACAGAAAGAACTGAGCTGTCAGTAAATAAACTTCAGACGTTGTTCATCCCTGATAAACGAAGGCTTAGTGTCTTCCTGATTTTGTTGCTGATGATCTGATGGCTTCTGACTTCTGACCTCTCTGTCTCTCTTTCAGGCGTCTCCACCTTCACAAGAAAAGGTCAGAGGTCAAACAGCCCTTCATTCAGCTGGCAGGAGTTTCTCTACTGAAGCCACTGAAGGGCGTCGACCCCAACTTGATCGCCAACTTGGAGACATTTTTTACACTGGATTACCCCAAGGTGATGCTAACTACCATACACCCCTTAACTACCTCGAGTACCATCCCACTGCCCCCCGAGTACCATCCCACTGCCCCCCGAGTACGTACCATCCCACTGCCCCCCGAGTACGTACCATCCCACTGCCCACTGAGTACCATCCCACTGCCCCCCGAGTACCATCCCACTGCCCCCCGACTACCATCCCACTGCCCCCCGAGTACGTACCATCCCACTGCCCACTGAGTACCATCCCACTGCCCCCCGAGTACGTACCATCCCACTGCCCACTGAGTACCATCCCACTGCCCCCCGAGTAGTACCATCCCATTGCTCCCTGAGTACCATCCCACTGCCCCCTGAGTACCATCCCACTGCCCCCCGAGTACGTACCATCCCATTGCTCCCTGAGTACCATCCCACTGCCCCCTGAGTACCATCCCACTGCCCCCTGAGTACGTACCATCCCACTGCCCCCCGACTACCATCCCACTGCCTCCTGACTACCATCCCACTGCCCCCCGAGTACGTACCATCCCATTGCTCCCTGAGTACCATCCCACTGCCTCCTGAGTACCATCCCACTGCCCCCCGAGTACGTACCATCCCATTGCTCCCTGAGTACCATCCCACTGCCCCCCGAGTACGTACCATCCCATTGCTCCCTGAGTACCATCCCACTGCCCCCTGAGTACCATCCCACTGCCCCCTGAGTACGTACCATCCCACTGCCCCCCGACTACCATCCCACTGCCTCCTGACTACCATCCCACTGCCCCCTGAGTACGTACCATCCCATTGCTCCCTGAGTACCATCCTACTGCCCCCCGACTACCATCCCACTGCCCCCTGAGTACCCTCCTGCCATCAGGAGTCTGTTTCCAGACAGGATTTATAATTGAAACATTTTGTTTTGCAGTATGAGATCCTGCTGTGCGTTCAGGATCAGGACGATCCAGCTGTCGATGTCTGTAAGAAGCTTTTGGGCAAATATCCCAACGTGGACGCTCGATTATTCATTGGTGAGAAAAGACTTCTGTTGTTTTTGTTGTTTACAGTTAGTTCTGTCATTTAATTTATAAAGCATTTATTCCTCAAGTTCTTCTTTTGTTGTAATTTGAGCTTTTAAAACTGAATCTAGCTGCTGAGCACCAAACAGCATCTTTGTCTCACACATGAAGCTAACGTCATCAACCTAAACATGCTCTTCAGTTCTTTAAATTATTCATCAGCAGCACATAACTGTATGTTAGCAACTAGCAACTAGCCTCCGGCTTTGGTTCAGAGGATTGTCGGCTAACGTTAGCATCTGTGGTTTTGTTTCTCAGGGGGCAAGAAAGTTGGAATCAACCCCAAGATCAACAACCTGATGCCAGGCTACGAAGGAGCCAAATACGGCCTGGTGTGGATCTGTGACAGCGGCATCAGAGGTCAGTACCACCGCCGCCAATTTAAACGTTTACTGTCATTTGTTTCCAACGTCAAACACTGAGACTTTCTCATCCTCAGTGCTAATGCTAACTGTGTGTGTGTGGCAGTGAAACCAGACACCCTGACAGATATGACCAATCAGATGACAGAGAAAGTGGGATTGGTCCATGGCTTGCCGTATGTTGCTGATCGCCAGGGCTTCGCCGCCACACTGGAGCAGGTGAGGCTACCAAGCTAACGCCATGCTAACTCTGTTGTGTTAGATGATGTCTTTTAAATGCTATTTTTTTACTAGCCTCTGAAGCTAAAGTGACCGACCAGCAGACTACAACCCTAAAAAACAGAAAACAAAATGAAATCATACAACTAAAAAGATATTAAGCATCAAAAGAAAAACCTGTAACTTCTGCTTCCTGAAAAGTCAAAGCACTGAGGACAAACAGTCACGTGATCAGATATAAGACCTTCTCTCGCTGTCTCAGACTGTTAAAAAATAATTTGGCGCTAATTATTTAGCTTTAAACATTATCGGAACAAATTTATTTTAGCAGCACCACCTCAAAACCAAAGTGATAAACTGTCACAAGACAACGAGGAGACTGATTATCACCTCTAGACGTCAGTAAACAGGTTCTGGTCCAGAGAAAGACTTCATTACGATTGTTTACCTTCTGTACTGGTGATGAACAGATGCTAACATGCTAACCTGTTCTCAGGTGTATTTTGGGACGTCTCATCCTCGCTCCTACATCTCGGCTAACGTGACGGGGATAAAGTGCGTGACGGGGATGTCGTGTCTGATGAGGAAGGACGTGTTGGATCAGGCCGGCGGATTGGTCGCCTTCGCTCAGTACATCGCCGAGGATTACTTCATGGCTAAAGCCATCGCTGACAGGTTAGCATGTTAGCATGTTAGCATGAAGCACCTGCAGTTATCACCTGTTGTTTAATGTGGTTTATCAGAAGATAAAGAATATTAATGACTGTATTTCTCCCCTCAGAGGCTGGAAGTTCTCCATGGCAACACAGGTAGCTTTGCAGAACTCTGGGTCGTACTCCATTGGTCAGTTCCAGTCTCGCATGATCAGGTGACTCAGAACTCTTCATCTGATTGGTTGTTTTTATTATTCATATTTAATGAGGAAGACTCCCACCTTTAAAACCATTTATGTAGAATTTTACTGTGATTATCTTCTCTCAGAGTATTCAAGTGGCCTTTGGTTTTGTGTTTCTTATATAAATTAATTGTTTTATTCTTAATATTTTTCTAAGATTCCTGTTTTATCGTGGACTTGATGAGGTTGATAATAAAACCAAAGTAGTGTAGTTTTTTTTATTCAGAAATGTATTTCTGTTTAAAACATCTGTATCTGTCTCATTGTTTGATATTTGTAAATGAATATCTTTACTGATTTCCAGTTAAAAACTCCTTATTGATCTTCTACTGGTCCTTTATGCAGCCCCTCAGTTCAGCCTCTGTCTGAAACAGGCCGTTTTAGCTCCTGTCTCTTTAAGGCCCCGCCTCCTGTTCTGATTGGTCAGCTTCAGGAAGCTTCCTCCGGCTCCGGAGGCTACGTAAACAAACTATAGTAGCAGGATTTCAACTTCTTCTTCTCCTTCTTTACTCTGAATGTCATCGTAGCAACAACGTTAGCAGAACAGACGGCTGTTTGTTAGCAAACCGACGTCTGAAAAAAAAACATCGCAAAGTGTCGGAGCAGGCTGAGCCCTGACTTTTGACTCGCAGGCAGCATCTCCATTCGTTCACCTCAGGTGTCTGATATTTATCCTGCTGTGATGTCAGAACAGGATAAAAATAACAGAAAACCACCAAAGAAGAAGAAGAATCGTCCTGTTTAACGTTGTGGGTGTTTTGTGTGTCCAGGTGGACGAAGCTGAGGATCAACATGCTTCCCGGCACCGTGCTGGAGCCCGTCTCTGAATGCTTCCTGGCCAGCCTCATCATTGGCTGGGCTGCTCATCATGTGTTCAGGTACTGAGCCAATCACAGCTGGATGTTCATGACTGTAGAGGAAGTTAAAGTCATGTGACCACGTATGTGGGGGCGGGGTTTAGTTACTATAGACCCATCTGATTGGATACATTTATGTAACTTCATCGAGTTCAAGATGAATCCTCAACATGTTTTTACAGAAAAGGAAAAGAGAAGGATTTTAATATTAAAGGACGAGTTAAACCATCAGTCACATGAACATTAAAGCTGTTGTTCTCGCTGTAATCATTCCTACTGTTCATTAATGTATTTAAAGTTTATCTGAAGCTAATATGAAGCTTCAACGTCCAAATGAGTCAAATCAAGTAGACATCTTTCAACGTTACAGTCTTTTTAGTGTCAAAGTTCCTCTTTTTGTTACTATACTTCCACCTGCAGCTCAACAGGGAAACACAAAGACTGTAAATGTGTCAGATATCTACTTGATATGAGCTGAATAGAAGCTTCACACAGACTTTTAAATGAGTGTGTGGACGAGGGGATGTGCCTTAATACAAATACGTTATTTGTCAAAGCACAAATAGTGGGTTTTTTTTTTTTTTTACAAATATTTGTTTCATACAAATATTTTAAAAATTATTTGTTTTCAGGAAGAAAAATAAAACATGGTACATAGGTCGGTTACATCACTATCTCAGTGTCTCTCCTCTGCTCCGCTGTGACGTCTATCAGCAGGTCTCAGTGAGGGGAGTCACATCCACCTGCTACATGACGCACATTTCTACTGACACACGCTTCATCAACACTTTAATTTTAGAAAATTAAAGTGTTAAAACAAAAACAGGATTTTTAAGCCTCTTTACACTTTTATTTGAATACAAATACAAATACTGGACTCTCTGCACATCTCTAGTGTGACACACTGTGGATTTTATCCTCCATCACTTCCATTAAAGCACATCTGAAGGATCTTTTAATATCCAGTATGAACAGGAGGAATGATTACAGACACCTGACTGCTGCTATTGATCATTAATATTCTGTAAACTAATATCTAAAGTTTAGATATTATCTCATCTGATACTACATAAGTTGTTTCTTCCTGTTTTTGAAAAACGCAAAAAAACCCAAAAGTAAACGTTCATCTTCAGTTTATGTTTGATCAGAACTGTTCAACTCTACGTATCGATTTATATCATATGATGACATTTATTCTGGTGTGTGT
>NC_056551.1:29277795-29310295 GCF_910596095.1 Thunnus maccoyii | reverse complement strand
TGTTGTTGTTGTTTTTTTAAAAATTACAATTATCTGCTGTAGTCTGCGAACCGGCCAATCACAGTTGAGGATTGTGTCAACACACAGGAACAATAAAGTTTTATCCTTTCAAAGCGGATTTTTGAATGTGTAGGAGTGGTTTGTTTTTGAGGGCGGAGCTTACATGAACGGAGCACAGCCATTGGTTGTCAGATGGTTTGTTTATTCAGTGATTCATGCTACAACTTCCTGTCACACTCTCACAATAAATAAACGTTTGTTTCTCCGGACGCTGCAATATGAAAAATATTTATATAATAATAATAATAATAATAATAATAATATTAATGATCCCACCTGCTCCCACAATGCATCACTTCACATTCATCAGCGTAAAAAACAAGATACATTCAGGTAGAAAACAGTTTGTGTTGATGTTTGTCTGTAGAAAGAATCAGTTTCATGCAGTCAAAGGTCAAAGGTCAAAGGTCACAGGAACAGCTTCACTCCCAGATCTCATCAAAGCTTCTTAAATATTTACAACTGAATATTTCTGAACTGCTTCCAGATACTTCAAACTATTTTTAGAAAATATATTTTATAGTCGTTTCAAGTGTTTTCACGTCTTCACACGTTACAGTTAAATCTGCAACGATTAGTCGATTAGTCGCCGACTAGTTTGATAATCAATTAATCGTTTTGACTCGTTTTTCTCTGATTTCAGTTTCTTAAATGTGAATATTTCCTGGTTTCTTTAGTCTCTACGACAGTAAACTGAATCTCTTCTGATCCACATTTTTCACCGTTTTCTGACGTTTTACGGACGAAACAACTAATCGATTAACGGAGAAAATAATCAGCAGATTAATCGATAATGAAAATAATCTTTAGTTGCAGTTCTAGTGACAAAAACAAGTATCGTTATATATTACAGTACTTTACATGTTACATACATGTTGCACGTTACAAGTACTGCAACGTTCCGAAAGCTCGACGTAACGTTTTAATTTTCACGTAAACATTACGATACTCGTAACGTGTAACATGAATAAAGTTACAGGTATTTAACATGTTACAACACACGAACTGATCCGTAATTACACACGTTGTAACATGTATAGAAGTACGTAACGTACATATGTAACATGATACTAAGGTATAGATACATGTTTGTAACATGTTACAATACTTATGATTACACATGTAACACGTGATGTAACTTATCTACGAGTATGTGACAGATGTCGTACATACGTGTGACAAACGTTACCGTACATGTGTCGTGTAAAGTATCGCACCTGTGATATGACACAAGTATTGTTACTTTGTTACATACAAGAATGTAACAGTGTTATAACGTTACGCAGCAGTACGTGTAAGTTACTACTCGCCACTCGTAACGTTACAATACAAATCTGAAATATCGTGACGTTACGACACTGTTACAGTAACGTTACGAGTATCGTAACGTAGAAGCGTGTCGCACGTTACTGGTTTGACGTGTTACAGATGTAGTTTCACTTGTTTTGAAACATTTTCAACATGTTTTGTTGAAATTGTTTAAATTATTATTTGTAATTATGAAGTTCTGCGACGTAACGTGTGACTGATCACATGTGAAGACGTGAAAACACGCGTGTAACTGTACATACGTGTCGTTTTACTCGTTCACAAACATGTTACAGGAACTGTTACGTGTTGTTATGCGTTACAGAGACGTGACGTACATGAATGTAACATGTTTGGAAGTCGTAACGACTTCTTGTAACCAGGAAACAGACAGTTTGGAAAGCCATTTAAACAGGAAGTGATGTCATAATAGGGGAATGACTCGGTCCGATTAAAAGGCACGCACACTTTGGCTCGTCTCGACTCCGCTCTGCATGTTTCTCTTCTCAAGGTGTTAAAGTCACAGAATTTTATTAAACGTTTGTGGAAATTTAAGAAATAATTGTTCTACTGCGACTTATTAACCAAAAAACAAATCTGAACACAAACACGTCTACAGGAAGTGAAATAATTATATTTTAACGACGGTAAACTGCGACCTGGAGGACGTCACTGTGTAAATGATCAGCTGATGTAGAGAGGTCGGAGGTCAGAGGTCAGAAGGCAAACTGGGAATCTGCAGCTTCCTGTTTTTTTGTGGCTTGTTTCCTGTTGTCAAAATAAAACATCTAATTAAAATAAAATTAATTCAACAGAAAAAAAAACAAACTGAATTTGAATTAAATATGTTTTTAATAGAAAAAAAAGGGTGGGACATTTGAAGATCAACCAATCACTGCTCAGCTTGATACACACACACATACACGTAAATATATATACACACACATATAAATACACACGCGCAGGTACGACAGGTGGGCGGGACGTCCAAAGCATTACCTGTTTGTTGTTTACAGTATAAATACATTCATGATTAAAAAACCCTCCCAAAGAGTCGACCGACAGTACGACAGTAAATAAAACCATTAAAACCATTAAAACCATTATTCCAACTAAGTGAAAAAAGTCTACAAAAAATCCAAAGTCAGATAAACTCCCGACCCGCCACCCAAACACCACGTTAAAAAAAAAAATCAAAAAACCAGCAGAATAATTCAGAGAAATAAGGCACAGAAGAAGTTTGTCGAGATCGCAGCCAGAAAAAAAAATACTCAAAAAAACAAAACAAAGTATTCAGCCAATCAGACGGCAGCGTGTGAGGCACGTCACTGAACATTCAAAAAATAACAACACGGAAGTTTTCTTCAGATTTTTCATGAAAAAAAGTTTTAAATGATGAAAAAAAAGGAAAAAATCTATTAAAATCAAACAAAGAAATAATAAAAACATTCAAACAGATTATTTTGATTTTTGCTAAAAGTTACAACGAAAATTAAATAATTTTAGACCAAATTTTCATCCGTTTTGTGTAACTTTGATTATAAAATGATCAACATCTAATTTCTGATTATTTGGGATTTTCAGCTTTTCTTCAAATTTGCCGGATTTTATTTTATTTTTTTTTTTGTGCATCAACTTTATTCAACAATCAGACAAAACAAAACTCCTCATTGGACTCCACTACCCACAATGCATCACTACTTGGGTGCTCAGTCTGCTCAGGAATGTGCTCTGTAACCTTTGTAACCATGGCGATGACCCCTCGCTGTGACGTCAGCCGTCAGTGTGACGTCAGTGTTTGTAGCCGACGCGGCGCCGTACCGCGGCGGGAAAAAAGAACGGACGCCATCTTTAAACACATCCAGGGTTCGTGTAGGCACAGAAAAGCTCGTTGGTGCTCGTTGGTCATCGGGGTCCTCCCATTGGTCCATTTGTTTCCGACTGTGGGCCAATCAGAAGCCCTGAAGTCTGTTTGGCGAGTCAGATCCAAAGGTCAAAGGTCAGGAGGGAAAACAAGGGGTTCAGAGGTCAGAGGCCCCAAAACCTCAGCACTGATGCTAACGAGCTACAAAAAAGGGTTAGCTCTAACTTAAGCTAGCTATTAGCCTGATAGCAGTGACTTAGCATTAGCGTAGCATTAGTTATTTATACACTGTTGATGCTGAATGATGAATAATGTCTCTGATCAATAATGTGACATAAATATCAGTTATTTTCTCTAAATGACCGTCGAGGTTTGTAAAAGTGCTGAAAAGTAACGAAGTACATTTACTCAAGTTCTGTACTGAAGAGGTTCTTGTACTTTACTTGAGTATTTCCATGTGATGCTACTTTATACTTCTACTCCACTACAGTTATTTGACAGCTTTAGTTACTTTTCAGATAAAAAGACTTTTAATTTGAAAGAAGCTTCTACGTTGAGCTGCATAACAGATGTTTTGTCTCCTCGTCATGTTTCAGATGTTCGTGAGTCGTTCGCTCCTCTAAACTTTGTTTCAAATAAATTAAACCCAAACAGGAAAACCTGGAAATTTAATTTTGTTTTTTCTTTGTTCCGACACAAACGATCATCTAACAGTCGATCTCTGCAGCGATTCATCAGTATTAATAATGAACTTCATGGAAAGAGTTTAATACGTCAGTCACAGCCCAACGCTCTGCAAAACAAGTTCTTTTACTAACTACATCAAGCTCATAATACTTTTACTGTGGTAGAATCTCTCATGCAGGACTTTTACTAGTAATGGAGTATTTTTACTTTGCTGTATCGGTACTTTTACTGCAGTAAAGTACTTCTTCCACCGCTGTATTAGAAACAAGTGTCGGTAAATGCAGAAACACAAACACGTGACTGGTCAGTGACGTTCAGCCGCAGGAAAGTAAACTTAGTTAATCTGCTCATAAATACACTGATTAGTGTTAATACTGGGTTTTATTTCAGTTTAACTGTCAGCGATGGAGCTCTGCCGCCATTTTGTCACCAGTTTGCTGCGGCTTTGTTGTAGCTTACAAGCAGCCGAGTGTTGTTTCCACTGTCTGAACAAAGTAACGTTCTAATAATCCAGCTAATACATAGCTTAGCTTGGAGCTAAAATACTAATAGCTAGTGTGGCTAAAGTCGAAGCTAACAGGATAATGCTGTGTCATTGTCATGTCGTGCCATATCAGACTTATTGTAAATCACCATTTCTGCCTTGTAATTGTCATTTAAATCAACATCTAAGTCATAATTACATCTGAGGAACTCCTACAACTGATTTCTATTACATCTGTGTATCTGTGTTGAAGCTAACAGGCTAATTAATACCTTTTAAAATAGAAGCTCGAGTTGATTGATGACGTTAATCCTTGTGAATCGTAAGCACGGCATCTTTCCTGTGTCCAATTACTGATTAAACTCTAAACTAACATGCTAATGCTAAGCTAAACCAAAAGCTAGCAGGCTGATAGCTGTTTAAAATAAAAAACTAAGGAAAATAACTGACGAAACTCAAAGTTTAAAGGCTAACAGCTAATCCACATAAAAAGCCTTTTTAGAAGTGTTTTTGACGTCTCTCACTCGCGCGCCTCGCGGAACAGAAACACCTTTTTTATCAAATGTATTGATCCACACTGACTCCGAGCTTCTGTGCTCCAAGTCTGTTTGATCCTGCTGTACACACACACACACACACACACATATATATATATATACATATGTGTGTGTGTGTGTGTTGAACTTATTAACCGTATCTATATTGATTGATCAGCATCCAATCTGCCTGTTTCACTGCAGGCAGATTCACTCAGTACGGCGGGAAATAAAATCAATGAATCAATAAATACAAACACTGGGTTTCTTCTCGTGGAGCCAACATGCGAACTGTTAAGGCAGTTTGTCCGGCCGCTGGTCAGCAGCTACTGCCGACAGACGACAGAGACGCTGAACGCAGGTCGGAGTCGGTGTGGACTGAACGGATAGAACGCTCACGCCCCGCTCACGTCTCACTTCCTGTGTGGATTCCCAGCAACGCTAACGGCTAGTTAAACTTGAAGCTAACACTGCTGACAGTCTGGGGCCTCGGCCGACCTGCAGGGGTCAGTTGACCCTTTGCTGGGGTCAAGGGTCAGCCAGTGGACTTGGAGAAGGACACTCGGAGGTCAGGGGTCAGATGGAGTATTTGGAGGAGGACACTCGGAGGTCAGGGGTCAGATGGTGTATTTGGAGAAGGACACTCAGAGGTCAGGGGTCAGATGGTGAACTTGCAGAAGGACACTCGAAGATCAGGGGTCGAATAGTGGACTCGGAGAAGGACACTCAGAGGGCAAAGGTCAAACGGTGTACTTTGTAGAAGGACAGTCAGAGGCCAAAGGTCAGATGGTGGACTTTGAGGACACTCGGAGGTCAAAGGTCGAATGGTGCACTTGGAGAAGGACACTCGGAGGTCAGGGGTCAGATGGTACACTTGGCGAAGGACACTCGGCGGTCAGGGGTCAGATGGTGCACTTGGAGAAGGACACTCGAAGGTCAGGGGTCAGATAGTGCACTTGGAGAAGGACACTCGGAGGTCAGGGGTCAGATGGTGCACTTGGAGAAGGACACTCGGAGGTCAGGGGTTGAATGGTGGACTTGGAAAAGGACACTCGGAGGTCAGGGGTCAGATGGTGCACTTGGAGGACACTCGAAGGTCAGGGGTCAGATAGTGCACTTGGAGAAGGACACTCGGAGGTCAGGGGTCAGATAGTGCACTTGGAGAAGGACACTCGGAGGTCAGGGGTCAGATGGTGCACTTGGAGAAGGACACTCGGAGGTCAGGGGTTGAATGGTGGACTTGGAAAAGGACACTCGGATGTCAAAGGTCAGATGGTGCATTTGGAGGACACTTGGAGGTTAAAAGTCAGATGGTGGACTTGGAGAAGGACACTCGGATGTCAAAGGTCAGATATTGGACTTGGAGAAGGACAATCGGTGGTCAAGGGTCAGATGGTGGACTTGGAGAAGGACACTCTGAGGTGCTGGTTGTGGTCCAGCTGCTGGTCGTGCAGAGCGATCAAAGCCTCGATAGCTTCCTCCACCGACGCCAGCTGCATCAGCGCCATCTTCCTGTCCTTCCTGTGACATCAGAGGAAGTGACATCATCAAACACAGGGAGAAAGGAAGAGAGAACAGTTCAGTCAGCATCTTTCCTGTCCAACATTCATCTTAATGAAAACTAACTTCAGCTGCAGGACATAAACCGCTAAAAAATGTTTGATTTTGCAGCAGCTTTTCTCATAAATTGCAAAACAATTTGCGATGCTTTTTGAGCTCTTTTTGTGGTAAAGTTGCAGGAATTTGGGTATTTAATTTATTTAATTTGTTTTAATTATTGTGATCGCAAAACCACATTTTCCTGGAGGGACTGACGTAGAGCTGTGAAGCGGGAGGAGATATTTCATTGTACTTTATTTCCCCCAACAGACGACGTCAGAGACTCTCAGTTCTCTCTTCTACAGTTTGAATCGACATGAAACTCTCCTGTTGAATCATCAGAACAAAACATGAACAGCTGTGTTAGAAAACATCTGGTTCTTACGAGACAGCGGACATAAAGACTTCAGGGTAGAAGTCGACTCCCAAGGTGCATTTCAGCATGAAACAGCCAATCACAGAGCTTAACGGTGAGCAGAAGCTAAAGATTCAGTTTATTTTTCATTTCTGGGCCACTTTGAGTGAATTCAGTATCCATGGTGACTCGGTTTGTTTACAACATCAGTGATGAATTGATTACCCTCCTGATTCACACCTCTGACTGGCAGCAGCCAAGGATCATGGGTATTGTAGTATTCTCACAGACAGAACGTTTCTGAACGTGACAGAAACAAAGAGACGTATTGATCTGTCTGAGTAACGGTCTGAATGTTCAGATATTCAATTAACTGTCACATATCAAAAGGAAAAACAGAAAATCTTCTCTTTCCGAGGCTGAAACCATCAAATATTTAGCTTTTTATTCTTGAATGACCGAAACAACTTTCTGATGATTGACTAATTGATTAATTGACTGATTGTATTATAAACGTGTGGGATCGTCCTGAGTTTCTGTTCAGTCACATCGAGACGATAAAAGAAACATCTGAAATGAGGAAAAAAACACTTTCTGAAGCAGCAGCTGCTCACACGTCACACCTGTATTTATGTTCAGCAACAGTCGTTCAAAACTAGTTCACGCATTTGTTACTTCTAGGCTGGATTATTGCAATTCCTTATTATCAGGCTGCCCTAACAAGTCTCTAAAGACTCTCCAGCTGGTCCAGAATGCAGCTGCACGTGTTCTGACTAAAACTAGAAAAAGAGACCACATTTCTCCCATTTTAGCTTCGCTGCATTGGCTTCCTGTAAAATCTAGAATAGAATTTAAAATCCTTCTCCTCACCTACAAAGCCCTTAATGGTCAGGCACCATCATATCTTGAAGAGCTCATAGTACCGTATTATCCCACTAGAACACTGAGCTCCCAGTATGCAGGCTTACTGGTGGTCCCTACAGTCTTTAAAAGTAGAATGGGAGGCAGAGCCTTCAGCTATCAGGCTCCTCTTCTATGGAACCATCTACCAGATTCAGTCCGGGGTGCAGACACCCTCTCTATGTTTAAGAGTAGGCTTAAAACTTTCCTTTTTGATAAAGCTTATAGTTAGGGCCGACCAGGCTCGCCTTGGATCAGCCCTTAGTTATGCTGCTATAGGCCTAGACTGCTGGGGGACTTCCCATGATGCACTGAGCTCCTCTCTCCTCCTCCTCCTCTCCATCTGTATGCATTCATGTAACATCAATGCATGTCACTACAGAGTTTTTGTACTTTCTCATCATCACAGGAACCTCCAGAGTCTGACCTGTGATGATGTCATATATCAGTTATATTCAAACTGCATTTCAGTCCACTTCTCTCAAGAATTTCAAATATCATGTCTTTAATAACGAGTCGACCGAACACAAGTCTGCTTCAGTACACGTGCACACACACACACACACACACACACATACGCCAAAACACACCCTCATTACATTATATGTTATATCTTTGATCTCCAGGTTTGTTTCTGCTGCTGTTTTATTCAGATCTGGTGAAAATAACAGAGTTCTGATGTTTATGAGCTTCAGTGGGATCATTGATCATCATTCTGGATATCAGACATATGAATGAAATGTTTTCACCTGACAGGAAGTCAGCCATTTTGGATTTCATGTGTCAATTTTCATATTCTGAACATATTTGAGGCCTTTAAGATGCACAGATATATAATAATATGTAAATATTTTGCATGTAAATAACGTTTTATTGAGTAAGTTAGTTGGTACTCACTGGAAAAACTTGAAGGCTTTGACTGTGAACCCGGCGGAGGAAAATAAATCCTTCAACACGTCCTCGCTGACCGACGAGCTGCGACACGACAAGAACACAATCAGAATCACGTCGAGCTGCAAACACACGAAGCAAAAAAAAAAACAACTGTGCGACAGCGAGCATGAAACGAGAGGATATTACGGGATGTTGGAGAGGTGCAGCGTCGCCGACGGCGGGAAGATGTTGTTAAAGTTTTTGGATCCGGGTTTTTTGAAGCGGTGGAGGGCGGAGCCTGAGAAGTCGCGGGTCAGCGCCTGCTCTTCTTGCCCCGCCCCCCCGCGAGGCAGCTGTACCACCGGGTGCTTGGACAGCGTCACCCGGATCACGTTTCCATGGAGACGTTGGCCGTTCAGGTGACTCATCGCTGGAAGGAAAACATCGACAAAGTTATTATTTTTTGAAGAAATCATAAAAAAGAAAATTAAAAAATGTTTTTAAATGACAGAAAACATAATTATTCTGTTTATATAATCTAAATAAATATAAATATAATAAAAATAATAAAATAATAAATAAATATAATAAAATAATAAATATAAATATAATAAATATAATAAATATAAATATAATAAAAATAATAAAAAATAATAAATATAATACAAATAAATATAATAAAAAAAATATATAATACAAATAAATATAATAAAAATAATAAATATAATAAATATAATAAATATAAATATAAATATAAAAATAATAAATATAATAAATATAAAAGCATCGGCAAAATAACAAAATGTACATGTTAATTAAATATATAATTAAGAAAATGTTTTTCTTTATATTAAATTTTAGAAATAATTGTTTAAAAAAACAAAAATATTAAAATGAAACCAAAAAAAAACAACAACATTATTATTATTTAAAAATGTTAAAACTTTTTTTTTAATTTAAGGAGGAAAAAAAGATACTTTCATGACTTATTTTTACATTTTCATGTTTAAACTATTTAAAAAGTTGTTTAGAGCTGCAACTAATGATTATTTTCATTATTGATTAATCTGCTGATTAAATTAATTAGTTGTTTGGTCCATAAACACACATGTACGGTAACGTGTGTCACACGTATGTACGACATCTGTCACATACTCGTAGATAAGTTACATCACGTGTTACATGTGTAATCATAAGTATTGTAACATGTTACAAACATGTATCTATACCTCAGTATCATGTTACATATGTACGTTACGTACTTCTATACATGTTACAACGTGTGTAATTACGGATCAGTTCATGTATTGTAACATGTTAAATACCTGTAACTTTATTCTTGTTACACGTTACGAGTATCGTAACGTTTACGTGAAAATTAAAACGTCACGTGTCACGTCGGCTCGTTGCAGTACTTGTAACGTGCAACATGTATGTAACATGTAAAGTACTGTGATATATAACGATACTTGTTTTTGTCACTAGAGCTGCAACTAAAGATTATTTTCATTATCGATTAATCTGCTGATTATTTTCCGTTCATTAATCGATTAGTTGTTTCGTCCGTAAAACGTCAGAAAACTGTGAAACATGTGGATCAGAAGAGATTCAGTTTACTGTTGTAGAGACTAAAGAAACCAGGAAATATTCACATTTAAGAAACTGAAATCAGAGAATTTTGGACTTTTTAATTCTTAAAAACTAAAAAACAATCAATTGATTTCCAGAACGTTGGCGATTAACTGATCGATTGATGGACTGATCGTTGCAGCTCTGAAGGTTTTATTTTAAATTAGTTTCTAAAGTGTCGCGATGAAGAAAAACAGTTTGAATAAAATAAACACAAACTGGATAAATTTAATATTATATGAAAACCTGTAAAACGTTTTTAAAAACTCTAAAACATCTTGTTCTTCATGTTTTCTGTCCTGCGAGTGATTTAATAATAATAATAATAATAATAATAATAATAATCATTAGAATAATAATAATAATAATAATAATAATAATAATAATTATTATTATTATTACAATAATAATTATAATAATAATTACAATAATAATAATAATAATAATAATAATAATAATAATAATAATAATTATTATTATTCCACAAATAAGGACTTTGTTGTTGTGATGTTTAACAGATCATATTATGTGTTTTAGATGTAGTTTAGTGTCGGGATGACGTGAAGGTAACGTGAGTCGGACCGAGTTGAGCCTGCGTGGCGTCGCTCATCTGAACCAGAGCGTTTTCCTGTTTGTTGAAGAGGATTTTCACTCGCTGAACGTCCCCGTAAACACCTGAAAACACACAAACACACAAACACAGCGGAGTTAAAACCACTCAGCACATTAATGTTACTGATGTTCAGAAACCACAAC
This sequence comes from Thunnus maccoyii, assembly GCF_910596095.1. Lineage (NCBI taxonomy): Eukaryota > Metazoa > Chordata > Actinopteri > Scombriformes > Scombridae > Thunnus > Thunnus maccoyii. The sequence continues at coordinate 29,299,244 of NC_056551.1, read as the reverse complement.
ACCAAAAAACAAATAAATCATATAAATGTCTTTGTATTGTTCATATTTTAGTTTCTACAAGGTCAGAAACAAAGTTCAGGCAGAGAAACAGTCGATCGCTTATTTATTTGTTTTATTTAGCGTTTGTGTTGAAAACGTTCTCTGAATGTTTGATGAAGAGTTTCTCACCGAACAGGATGAAGAGGCAGTGAGGCGACACGCTCTGCGGAGACAAACAGTGTTAATAAAGTTATCTGAGGCTGCGGCGCTCTGATTGGTCGGCTACTGTGTGTGACTGTGAGTGTGACCTCTGACCTCGGGGTTCAGGTTGGACACCAGCAGCACGGAGTGGCCGGCGGGGGGCGCCACCTGCAGCGAGACACGAGGGGGAGACACCAACGAGCCGGGGACGGCCGCCATCGACATACCTGCACGCACGCACGCACGCACACACACACACACACACACACACACACACAAACACACACACAAACACACACACACACACAGGGTAAACACGCTGATGAGCTGCTGCGTTTTTAAAGGAGACAGAAGAAGAAGTGATTGTGTCAGAGGTCAAAGATCAGCTCATGGTTGGTTTGGAAAATATCCAGAATGATCCTTTAACAACAGACCGGACATGATGGGTGATATTATATTATTGTTTTATGAGATCCTCACTGAGTCTCACTGAGCAGCTGACGTCATCCTGAAGCTGCTGGTTTAACATGGAATGTTATGGCAGAAGAAGAAGAAGAAGAAGAAGAAGAAGAACAAGGAGAAGAAGAAGAAGAACAAGAACAAGGAGAAGAAGAAGAAGAAGAAGAACAAGGAGAAGAAGAAGAAGAACAAGGAGAAGAAGAAAGAAAGAAAGAAGAAGAAGAAAGAAGAAGAAGAAGAAGAAAGAAGAAGAACAAGGAGAAGAAGAAAGAAAGAAAGAAGAAGAAGAAGAAGAAGAAGAAAGAAAGAAAGAAGAAGAAGAAGAAGAAGAAGAAGAAGAAGAGTTCATAACATGGACGTCCACAGAGAGTCTCACCTGTGTGCTGGTGGAAGGAGGGCGGGAAAGCTGCTGCTCCGTATGGAGGGAGGGCTACACCTGTAACACACACACACACAGAGTAAACACACACACACACACACACACACAGAGTAAACACACACACACACACACACACACAGAGTAAACACACACACACACACACACACACACACAGAGTAAACACACACACACACACACACACACAGTAAACACACACACACACACACACACACACAGAGTAAACACACACACACACAGAGTAAACACACACACACACACACACACACACACACACACACACACACAGTAAACACACACACACACACAGAGTAAACACACACACACACACACACACACACACACACAGTAAACACACACACACACACAGTAAACACACACACACACAGGGTAAACACACACACACAGTAAACACACACACACACACACACAGGGTAAACACAGACACGCACACACACACAGACACACATAGTGAACACAGTGCTGTGCTGTGATTGGTCGGCTGCTGTACAGGTGGATGATGTTTACCTGTGTGCAGAGCTACAGCTGCAGTACTTCATACTGTGAGTACTTGTACTACAGTACCGTGTATTTAGTGTGTTAGAGTATGTTGCTGGTATGTGCTGAGGTGATGAACGGGTTCTGTGGTCGTCTGTAAACGCGGCGGTGGCGTACCGAAGGCGGCGGGCTCCAGCTCTCCCGTCGGCAGGTCGGCTCTGGTGAAGTCTCGGCTCTTGTCGTTGTTGTACTTCACGTTGAGCGCGCTCAGTTTGGAGAAGTCGATCCGCAGCGTGCAGCAGCCGTTGTAGATGTTCTGACCGTCCAGAGCCTGCAACACACCGTCACCTTCATCATCTTCATCATCATCGTGGGTGTATGTGATGTGTGCTCTGTGTGTGAGCTGACTCTGGTGCATCTTTAATTAACTGTCCCAATCAATCAATAAATCAATTATCAATGATCATCATCAGCTTCTGTTACTGTCAGACTGCTTTGTGTGTGTGTGTGTGTGTGTGTGTGTGTGTGAGCGTGCACGTGACTCACAGCCTTGGCGTGCTGAGCGTGCACGGTGTCACTGAACTGCAGCAGAGCCTGAAACTGATTGTTTCTGGTGAAGGTGATGATCTTCAACACCGAGCCGAACTTACTGAAGATCTACAAACACGCAGATAACAACAACAACAACAACAACAACAATAATATAATAACAATATACTAATAATAATAATGATAATAATAATAATAATAATAACAGTGACTGACCTGCTGCAGGACCTCCAGGGTCACGGGGTAAAATAAATTCTCCACGATGATTCTCAGGACGGGACTCTGACCGGGAGCGAAGCCCCGCCCCTCTCCTCCAGACGCCATGTTCCCAGAATGCACTGCTGCTGCGCTGATGGCCTGCAGTGCCACCTGAGCTCTCTGTCAACAAACACATTATTTACAACAACGATTACACGTTACAGTAATTAAATACAGAATGCAATTAGAACAATTCTAAAACTCCATTAAGTTTCATTTAATGACATAAAAACATTGTATTTATATACTAATACTATACTAAATTACACTTATACTACATTATACTTATACTACATTATATTTATACTACATTATACTTATACTACATTATATTTATACTACATTATATTTATACTACATTATACTTATACTACATTATACTTATACTACATTATATTTATACTACATTATACTTATACTACATTATACTTATACTACATTATATTTATACTACATTATACTTATACTACATTATACTTATACTACATTATATTTATACTACATTATATTTATACTACATTATACTTATACTACATTATACTTATACTACATTATATTTATACTACATTATATTTATACTACATTATACTTATACTACATTATACTTATACTACTTTATATTTATACTACATTATACTTATACTACATTATACTTATACTACATTATATTTATACTATATTATACTAATACTACATTATACTTATACTACATTATATTTATACTACATCATAGTTATACTACATTATATTTATACTACATTATACTAATACTACATAATACTTATACTACATTATATTTATACTACATTATACTAATACTACATTATACTTATACTACATTATACTTATACTACATTATACTTATACTACATTATATTTATACTAAATTATACTTATACTACATTATAGTTATACTAAATTATACTTATACTACATTATAGTTATACTAAATTATACTTATCCTAAATTATACTTATACTACATTATAGTTATACTAAATTATACTTATACTACATTATAGTTACACTAAATTATACTTATACTACATTATATTTATACTAAATTATACTTATCCTAAATTATACTTATACTACATTATAGTTATACTAAATTATACTTATACTACATTATAGTTACACTAAATTATACTTATACTACATTATAGTTACACTAAATTATACTTATACTACATTATAGTTACACTAAATTATACTTATACTAAATGACACTTATACTACATTATAGTTACACAAAATTATACTTATACTACATTATAGTTATACTAAATTATATTTATACTACATTATAGTTATACTACATTATAGTTAAACTAAATTATACTTATACTAAATTATACTTATACTACATTATAGTTATACTACATTATAGCTATACTAAATTATACTTATACTACATTATAGTTATACTATATTATACTTATACTACATCATAGTTATACTAAATTATACTTATACTACACTATAGTTACACTAAATTATACTTATACTACATTATAGCTATACTAAATTATATTTATACTACATTATAGTTAAACTAAATTATACTTATTCTACATTATAGTTATGCTAAATTATATTTATACTACATCATAGTTATACTACATTATAGTTACACGAAATTATACTTATACTACATTATAGTTATACTAAATTATATTTATACTACATTATAGTTATACTACATTATAGTTAAACTAAATTATACTTATACTACATTATAGTTATACTAAATTATATTTATACTACATTATAGTTAAACTAAATTATACTTATACTAAATTATACTTATACTACATTATAGTTATACTAAATTATACTTATACTACATTATAGTTACACTAAATTATACTTATACTACATCATAGTTATACTAAATTATACTTATACTACATTATAGTTACACTAAATTATATTTATACTACATTATAGTTAAACTAAATTATACTTATACTAAATTATAGTTACACTAAATTATACTTATACTACATCATAGTTATACTAAATTATACTTATACTACATTATAGTTACACTAAATTATACTTATACTACATTATATCTATACTAAATTATATCTATACTACATTATAGTTAAACTAAATTATACTTATTCTACATTATAGTTATGCTAAATTATATTTATACTACATCATAGTTATACTACATTATAGTTACACTAAATTATACTTATACTACATTATAGTTATACTAAATTATATTTATACTACATTATAGTTAAACTAAATTATACTTATACTAAATTATACTTATACTACATTATACTTATACTACATTATAGTTATACTAAATTATACTTATACTACATTATAGTTATACTAAATTATACTTATACTACATTATAGTTACACGAAATTATACTTATACTACATTATAGTTACACTAAATTATACTTATACTACATTATATCTATACTAAATTATATTTATACTACATTATAGTTAAACTAAATTATACTTATTCTACATTATAGTTATGCTAAATTATATTTATACTACATCATAGTTATACTACATTATAGTTACACGAAATTATACTTATACTACATTATAGTTATACTAAATTATATTTATACTACATTATAGTTATACTACATTATAGTTAAACTAAATTATACTTATACTACATTATAGTTATACTAAATTATACTTATACTACATTATAGCTATACTAAATTATATTTATACTACATTATAGTTATACTACATTATAGTTAAACTAAATTATACTTATACTACATTATAGTTATACTAAATTATACTTATACTACATTATAGTTATACTAAATTATATTTATACTACATTATAGTTATACTACATTATAGTTAAACTAAATTATACTTATACTACATTATAGCTATACTAAATTATACTTATACTACATTATAGTTATACTAAATTATATTTATACTACATTATAGTTATGCTAAATTATATTTATACTACATCATAGTTATACTACATTATAGTTACACTAAATTATACTTATTCTACATTATAGTTATGCTAAATTATATTTATACTACATCATAGTTATACTACATTATAGTTACACTAAATTATACTTATACTACATTATAGTTAAACTAAATTATACTTATTCTACATTATAGTTATGCTAAATTATATTTATACTACATCATAGTTATACTACATTATAGTTACACGAAATTATACTTATACTACATTATAGTTATACTAAATTATATTTATACTACATTATAGTTATACTACATTATAGTTAAACTAAATTATACTTATACTACATTATAGTTATACTAAATTATACTTATACTACATTATAGCTATACTAAATTATATTTATACTACATTATAGTTATACTACATTATAGTTAAACTAAATTATACTTATACTACATTATAGTTATACTAAATTATACTTATACTACATTATAGTTATACTAAATTATATTTATACTACATTATAGTTATACTACATTATAGTTAAACTAAATTATACTTATACTACATTATAGCTATACTAAATTATACTTATACTACATTATAGTTATACTAAATTATATTTATACTACATTATAGTTATGCTAAATTATATTTATACTACATCATAGTTATACTACATTATAGTTACACTAAATTATACTTATTCTACATTATAGTTATGCTAAATTATATTTATACTACATCATAGTTATACTACATTATAGTTACACTAAATTATACTTATACTACATTATAGTTACACTAAATTATACTTATACTACATTATAGTTATACTAAATGATACTTATACTACATTATAGTTACACTAAATTATACTTATACTACATTATAATTATACTAAATTATACTTATACTACATTATAGTTACACTAAATTATACTTATACTACATTATAGTTATACTAAATTACACTTATACTACATTATAGTTATACTAAATTATACTTATACTACATTATAGTTACACTAAATTATACTTATACTACATTATAGTTATACTAAATTATACTTATACTACATTATAGTTACACTAAATTATACTTATACTACATTATAATTATACTAAATTACACTTATACTACATTATAGTTATACTAAATTATACTTATACTACATTATAATTATACTAAATTATACTTATGCTACATTATAGTTATACTAAATTATACTTATACTACATTATAGTTATACTAAATTATATTTATACTACATTGTAGTTATACTAAATTATACTTATACTACATTATAGTTACACTAAATGACACTTATACTACATTATAGTTATACTAAATTATACTTATACTACATTATAGTTATACTATTATATTTATACTACATTATAGCTATACTACATTATAGCTACACTAAATTATACTTATACTACATTATACTTATACTACATTATAGCTATACTACATTATAGCTATACTAAATTATACTTATACTACATTATACTTATACTACATTATACTTATACTACATTATTATAGTTAAACTAAATTATACTTTTACTGCATTATACATTATACATATATAATATACTAATATTTAGTATAATTTATAAAAATATTTAGTTATTTATAATGTTTTCAAACACATAAAATAAAATAAAATAAAACAGATGTCAAACTTATTAAAATGGTCTCACCTGATTGGTCAGGTTGTCGGTCTTCAGCTCGCGGTGGGTGGAGTACTGAATGAAGATTGGCTGGTTCCTGACGGTGGGCGTGGCTGAGGTGTAGTAGTTCACCATGGTAACCGCCGCTTCCTCTGACGCCATCTCTACAAAAGCCTGAAAACACAAAAAGATGTTTTTATGAGTTTTTATTACAAAACAAAGACTCAATGAACAAACATGAAAACATTAATAATCACTAACAGACATAATCAATAACAATAAAACACAACTTGTAAAGTTTACGATTAAAATGCAGAAAAATTAATCTTCAGAAATGTCATGTCAGCAGTTTTTATAGAAGTGAGTATTTTTCTCCAGGATGTAACAGAAATAAAAGCTGTGAACATACAGTTATTTAGTTATTGTTTACACATTTTGAATATATTACACTGTATATTTAAAGTATGTGCAGTCACATGATCAGACTGACATGTTTTCTGATGTGTTTGGAGGTTGAGACGCCGGCTGATTGGCTCTGAAAATGACCGAAAGTTTGAAATAATTACTTTTGGATGGAGGAATTACTAATTTACAGTTACTATGGAAACGTGTCTGTATCTGATAATGTTATGTCTGTATAAATACGAGCACGTCATAACGAAGTCTGTATTCTGCTGGTGACGTTTGGACGTGTAAGAACTCATCTGGCGTTTGTTATGAAACATATGAAGAACATGTGATGATGATGATGATGATGATGATGATGATGAATATTTCTCCACTCACGTCTACAAACTCTATCAGCACTCACCTGGTTTTTATGCTTCAGCGTGATCAGTTTGCTAACTCGGCCGAAGGGAAGCGCCAGAGCGAGCACTTCCTGTTCAGAGACGTCAAGGGGAAGGTGACGCAGGTGAAGGACCCGAGACGGGACGCACTGAGCGCGCTCAGACACACACAGCCTATCAGTGCCATCCACTGTGGAAACACAGACACACATCAGGACGTCAGACAGGAAATAAGATTCAGTTATTAAAATAGTAAAATATTTCAAGTTTAAATATGTTCAAGCTCGTTATTAACAAAAAAACTGACATCTGCATAAAGGGGAAATCCCGTATTACATTATACTTATATTACTTTATACTTATACTACATATACAACATTATACTACATTATACTTATACTACATATACTACATTATACTACATTATACTTATATTACATTTACAACATTATACTACATTATACTTATACTACATATAATACATTACACTACATTATACTTATACTACATTTACAACATTATACTACATTATACTTATACTACATTTACAACATTATACTACATTATACTTATAATACATATACAACATTATACTACATTATACTTATATTACATTTACAACATTATACTACATTATACTTATAATACATATACAACATTATACTACATTATACTTATAATACATATACAACATTATACTACATTATACTTATATTACATTTACAACATTATACTACATTATACTTATACTACATATAATACATTATACTACATTATACTTATACTACATTTACAACATTATACTACATTATACTTATACTACATATACAACATTATACTACATTATACTTATAATACATTTACAACATTATACTACATTATACTTATACTACATTTACAACATTATACTACATTATACTTATACTACATATACAACATTATACTACATTATACTTATAATACATATACAACATTATACTACATTATACTTATATTACATTTACAACATTATACTACATTATACTTATACTACAAATAATACATTATACTACATTATACTTATACTACATTTACAACATTATACTACATTATACTTATACTACATATAATACATTATACTACATTATACTTATACTACATTTACAACATTATACTACATTATACTTATACTACATATAATACATTATACTACATTATACTTATACTACATTTACAACATTATACTACATTATACTTATACTACATATACAACATTATACTACATTATACTTATAATACATTTACAACATTATACTACATTATACTTATAATACATTTACAACATTATACTACATTATACTTATATTACATTTACAACATTATACTACATTATACTTATACTACATATAATACATTATACTACATTATACTTATACTACATTTACAACATTATACTACATTATACTTATACTACATATACAACATTATACTACATTATACTTATAATACATTTACAACATTATACTACTTTATACTTATACTACATATACAACATTATACTACATTATACTTATAATACATTTACAACATTATACTACATTATACTAATACTAAATTTACAACATTATACTACTTTATACTTATACTACATATACAACATTATACTACATTATACTTATAATACATTTACAACATTATACTACATTATACTAATACTAAATTTACAACATTATACTACTTTATACTTATACTACATTTACAACATTATACTACATTATACTTATAATACATTTACAACATTATACTACATTATACTTATACTACAATTACAACATTATACTACATTATACTCATAATGCATATACTACATTATACTACGTTATACTTATAATACATTTACAACATTATACTACATTACACTTATAATACATATACTACATTATACTCATAATGCATATACCACATTATACTTATAATACATATATTACATTATACTTATACTACATTTACAACATTAAATTATACTAATAATACATATACTACACTATACTTATGATACATATGCTACATTATACTACATTACACTTATAATACATATACTACACTATACTTATGATACATATGCTACATTATACTACATTATACTTATACTACATATACTACATTATACTACATTATACTACATTACACTTATAACACATATACTACATTATACTTATACTACATTACATTATATTTATACTACTTTACACTTATACTACACTACATTATACTTATAATACATTATACTTTTACTATACCACATTATACTTATACGACTTTATACTCATACTACACTGCATTATACTTATGCTAAAAATATACTTAGCAAATGTTAAAAAAGTTAACTTAAGGAGTTATATAAATAATAATAATAATCTCACGTTAATTCAACCTTAAGTGTCAGTTTTTATTTCAGCAGCGTTTCTGAACTCTGTTTATGAGAAATGTTGAGTTGAATGAACTGATCACTCATCTCATTGAATTACGTTTCTAAACAGGATCAGCATAACAGCAGATTTCCCAGCATGCACTGTTGATGGTTAAACGTCTGAAGAAAACAGACATGATGGAAATTTACTGTGTGTCTTTGATACACGTTAAAATAACATAAAACAATGTAAATCATGATGAAGGTCAGTGTTGGATTCGGCCCCTCGTACATTAATCAATAATAAGCTCACTGAGGTCAGTTAGATTATCATATTATCAATATATCTATTAGATTTACAGTTTCCATCGTCCAGCTGGGCGAGTGGGTAACAGTTAGAGTTTATACTACGTCCTGTATGCTGAGTCAAGATAACTCGTGGCAGCGTTAGAGGAACTGTTTGTGTTTGTTGACTCAGCCTGAAGCTTAAAGGCGGCGGTCCATCACACACATCTGTTAACTGAAACAACAGGTTACTTCTTCACAGAGCAGGAAGTGACATCACGGCAGCCGTTAGGCAGGTTTACCTGTCGACAGGTCGGAGGTGCTCATGGTCGCGCAGCAGCTGAGAGAGGAAGGAAACTCTGATTCCTGCAGAGAGAAGAAGAGTCGGATTCATTTCATGCACAAACTACCATTGTTTTCATTATCCATTAATAATTAAATATCAGAAAATAATGAACGTTAGTCAGTTCACTGTGACGACAATGACGAAGAAAAGCATGAAATCATCACATCAATTGTTGCTGAATAACTTTCTGTTGATGGATTTATTGATTAATCGACTAATCGTTACAGCCTCAGTACAAACTGCTCAAATGCTGCTTCGAAAGACAAAAAAACTCAACTTATCGAGTTTGATTTTCACCTCAGAGACACACGATCAACATGAAGGAAGAAAATCTATTTATTAACATTTATAACAGCAGACTTTCATTATTTTCATTAATGACTTATTAGATATAACTACAGACCTGATGACTTGGAACATGTGAAACATTTAACCCTTTATTAATGATTCATAATCATCGATGGTGATTGATTATAGTTAATTGCTTCTTACAGACATTTAATCAGCTGTTTCACCTTTTTGTCTTCTGGCTTCAGACCTGCAGTTAATATGAATCATTAATAAAGAGATTAATGTTTCACACACATTCATTCATAGTAATATCTACAGTATAATAACATGCTGACAGTTTAACGATGTTTAAAGTGACGTAAAGAGTTTAAACAGGTCATGTGACGAACATTTGGACATTAAAACCCGACAAATTGACAGAAAATGAAAGTAATCAATAATCTGTACTGTGTGTATACTGTGTACACTCAGATATCGCGGGATTTCAGCCAATCAAATCCCGCCGCTGAATCGTCACTCTTCGCTCGCGACACTTGCAACCAAAACAAAACCAGAAAAAAGCGAAACACGAGCAACAAACGGCGCGCGAGCAGCGGGAAACGGGACGCGGGGAAAATAAGAGAACGTTCTGTGGCGGGAAAACGCTCCGGTAAACAAGTAAACAACAACAAATAGGAGGGGGTGGGGGTGGCGACGCCAGAGGCTCGCGCAGGTGCGGTTCAGTCACCAAGGAAACGCGAGGGAGGAAAAGCAGCGGCGGGAATGTTCGGGAAAGGTTCGGGATGGGTTTCCCGCGCTCACCCGTCCATGGTCCAAGAGGAGGAAGAGGAGGAAGAAGCGCAGAGGAAGAGCTGGCCCGCGAGCCTCCCGCACCGCACCGCAGCGACCACGGAGCAGAACAACAAGCTCACTTCCCGTTTGGTGACGTCACGGGAGAACATGGCGGCTCGCGGACACGCCTCGGATCACGGAACGATCGATAATAATCAATAAATCAGTTCCTACACGAAGAGAAACGCACAAACATGTGTTTGTTTTATCTGTTTTTCAGAATTCTGACGTTTAGTTTTTATTTCATGAAAAAATAAATGTGGCAAATACGAATTTTATTTAGTTTTATTACATTAATTCATTTAATTCATTCAAATAAACTGAAAATATAAAATAACAATAATATAACTGAAGACATCTAAACTGAAATAATACATAAAGAATCATGTAGTAAACAAACGTGTAATAAACAAAATATATTTCAGTCTTGAAATGTTGCAAACTGACCTTCATGTCTTCAAGTAACGATGGACGCCGTCTCTCTACTAGCTGGGCGGCTCTTTCCTTAACATGGTTTACTACAGTAGTAGTACTGTTACTACAGAAGTACTACTGTGGTACTACTGTAGTACTGCAGTTACTACAGTAGTACTACAGTTACTACATTAGTACTACAGTTACTACAGAAGTACTACTGTGGTACTACTGTAGCACTGGAGTTACTACAGTAGTACTACAGTTACTACAGAAGTACTACAGTTACTACAGAAGTACTACTGTAGTTCTGCAGTTACTACAGTAGTACTACAGTAGTAGTAACTGTAGTAGTACAGTTACTACTACAGTTACTACAGTAGTACTACAGTAGTAGTAACTAGTAGTACTACAGTAGTAGTAACTGTAGTAGTAACTGTAGTAGTAACTGTAGTAACTGTAGTAGTAACTGTAGTAACTGTAGTAGTAACTGTAGTAGTAACTGTAGTAACTGTAGTAGTAACTGTAGTAGTAACTGTAGTAACTGTAGTAGTAACTGTAGTAACTGTAGTAACTGTAGTAGTACAGTTGTATGAAACATGTTCTGTTGTTTTTGTGCTTCTATCAAGTTAAACCTGTAAAACACAGCTGTCCACAGTATAACACTTAGAATGATACATGTGCATTAAATATGTCATATGATACAAATAAATACAGAATAAAGATTGTGAGTCTTACCAACAGAGAAAAATAAAACAATGAATGTAAAAAGTTAAATAATGTTACTGAATAAAATGGAATGAAAGTAAATATGTGGATGAACATACTGGTGCATCTATAGAGAGTCTGTCTGTATTCTGTGTGACCAGTAGTGAACATGCTGCTATTCATATTTATTAATATTTCAGTTTCTAATCTGGTATATAAATGTCCAGGTTGCATGCAGGCAGCTGATATGTTACCACATCAGGATCAATAAGAGCACCAACAGCTGCTGGAGGCTCTAATCAACAGCTCTGATCAATACTTTAGACAAGAAATACTCCAACAGTTCAGCTCCACAAACGTGTTCCCATCGGTCACATGAAGATTGTTTTGTTTACGACATGATTCCGTGTGTTATTTTGATGTCTTCAGTTTAAAATAAAGTAAAAATAAAGAAACTCTTGAATGAGACGCTGTGATAGACACCAGCTGTCAGCTGAGAGATCAATGAAAGCTGATCTGATCGATCATCATCTGAGAATTATTGGCCGTCAGTGAAACAACAGCTGATTCTTTCATGATGCATAAAACTGTCAAATAAAGCAGAAGCGACTCCATCACATGTAAAAGTCCTGCAAGTTCAGAAGTATCATTCAGCAAAATGTACTTTATGCATCATTGTGTGATTAATAGAATTATTATTAGTGATGCATAAACATGTCAGCAGCATATGAATGTTACAACTGATGAGGAACTATTTCAATTATTTGACTAAATACAAGATGTATTACAGCATATACTGTTGTGTACAGGTTAACATATGTGCAGTGTGTAATACACATAAAGAGTAATTTATGGATCTAAATGTAGCATAACAACAGAATAAAATGTTAAAAAAGTAATAAAAATAGATCACGTGGTCTTTAATCGCGTGGTCTTCATCAAGGTTGTCTAGTAAGTGGACTTTTAGTTCATTTTTCTTTTGAGGAAGTAAAGATGTTTATTGATTGACAGGTTTGATCGGTGAGTTGATCATCTCTTCGATCCCTGAGGATCTTTGTATGCAGACCGGAAGTGGAGGTAGTCTGGTACTTCCGGTTGGCTCGAAGATCTTGGAAGTGGGTGAAAGGTGAAGAAGACGTCAGGCTTGTCATTGTTCTTCAACACGGACACAAAAGTTCTCACTTCCACACACAGAACCACCGACGATGCTGCAGAACACCGGGTGAGTAGCTCAGAACTCCGGTTAAAAACCGCGTTAAATAACGTCGCGCTGCGCCGCGACCGTCCGCTGCAAACCCACAACCAAACCCACAACCAACCGGCAACAAGTCCAGAGTTCAGCCCTGTGTTCTGATTCTGCAGCAGCCGGAACCAGTGTCGAACCCGTTTAGTTCGGGAACCGTGTGGAGTTCAGTTCTGGTGCTTCCTTTAAGCGGACAGTTTGTGAATGTGTGATTTTTTTCTATGGAGTTTGGTGAACGTGTGTCTTATTCTTAAAACGGATACTGGGTTTTCTTCTTCTTCTCCACTCCGAACCCAGAACCAGGTGGAAATAAACCGAGACTTTGTCGATGTAAAGAAAATGTAGATTTAGACCTTCAGAGCCGAATGAAGCATTAGAGCTGTGTGTCCGTGACCTTTGAGCAAAGCAGTTTGGGAGTTAGGTGAAAGCTGCTGTTGAGATAACTTTCACCAGACTGCTGAATCTCTGGCTTTATTTTTATTTAAGCCCACAGCAAAGTTATAACCAAGTCAAGAATAAATGGCAATGTTAATGAAATAAACAGCTTTAGCTCTATGGAGCCGTCTGCCTCAGTTTGGTTCTGTATGGGGATATTATTGTAGCTAAATTATTGTAAAGTGGGTGAGGAGAGTTGTGTAACTATCTCAGTCCATGTGTGCATCATCAGATGTGTAAATGTGTAGGCTAAACGAATCTCTAAGTGCGAGCTCAGAATCTGTGTGTGCAGACAAACACACGTCACTCTGAATACAACAGAAAAAGCTTTATTGATCAGTTCACTGAAGGTTTCAGGTCCTAAATACAGACGACCACAACAGCAAAACTAATGCAACATGAATTACTGTTGATAACTCATTACTGCAGTTTGAAGTTTGACAAACTGTCATTTCTAATATATCTGACTGATCCTCCACAGTGCATCAACACTGATGTTATTACACCATAGACTCTTAAATAATGGATGTAGCCGCTGGTCACCTGTTGGTTTGTGCACTCCCGTTTTGAAGCCTTGAGTTTAGTATTTTGATTGTGGCCATCTTGGATTTTTGGAGCAAGAAGTGACCATATCTGGACAAGAGGCTGGAGCTGACTCTAATGCTAGCTGCTAGCTGCTAGCTTGGTTAGCATGGTGTATTTACAGACTATGGGTAACTGTGATAATGCTAATGCTATTGCTATTTTTCACTGGCAAAAATTAAAACCATTCAATCAAAATGTACTCGCTGGAAAAATTGAACATCCGACTCCTTAGAGGGTGTTTTAGTACAACCAAACGCTGAAAAAGACTTCTTTAGGCGACCAAAATGTTACAATTAACTTTCATGAACTGAAAACACATGATAACGCCTCTGGCTCCAAATTACGTCACACAAGCAAGATGGCCGCGCCTGGAAAGGAGATATTTTGGCTTCACTTTTGTATAGCGGCAGGAAGTGGAGACGCAGTGTCAATCTTTAAATACAGTCAATAGTTTTACACAACAGCAAAATCTGCACATGTAAATAAGGACAAACAGGAAGTCATCATGGAAGATGTTGCATTGTAATGCATTTATTTATCTTTGTTAGCATGCTATCTAATTGTCTGCACGTGTTGCAGGAAGTTAGCTGGCTGCACGCTCTTCATCACTGGAGCGAGTCGCGGCATTGGGAAGGCAATCGCTCTAAAGGCTGCCAAAGATGGCGCCAATATCATCATCGCTGCCAAGACCGCCGAGCCCCACCCCAAACTCCCTGGGACCATTTACACTGCCGCCAAGGAGGGTGAGCAAATTGGCAACATACAGGAGCTAACTGCTAACATACAAGAGCTAAATGCTAACATACAGGAGCTAACTGCTAACATACAAGAGCTAATTGCTAATATAGAAGAGCTAACTGCTCACTGCTATCATACAGGAGCTAGATGCTAACTGCAAACATACAAGAGCTAACTGCTAACATACAGGAGCTAAATGCTAACATACAAGAGCTAACTGCTAAGTACTAACATAAAGGTGCTAACTGCTAACACACAAGAGCTAACTGCGAACATACAAGAGCTAACTGCTAACATACAAGAGCTAACTGCTAAGTACTAACATAAAGGTGCTAACTGCTAACATACAAGAGCTAACTGCTAACATACAAGAGCTAACTGCGAACATACAAGAGCTAACTGCTCACTGCTATCAGACAGGAGCTAGATGCTAACTGCAAACATACAAGAGCTAACTGCGAACATACAAGAGCTAAATGCTCACTGCTATCAGACAGGAGCTAGATGCTAACTGCAAACATACAAGAGCTCACTGCTAACATACAGGAGCTAAATGCTAACATACACTACTGCTCTGGATGTTTTCAGTTAACGTGTTTACTCTCTGCGTGTTCTCTGCGTGTTCTCTGTGTGTTCTCTGTGTGTTCTCTGCATAATGTCTGCGTGTTCTCTGTATGTTCCAGTGGAGGCAGCCGGTGGGAAGGCGTTGCCCTGCGTTGTCGATATCCGTGATGAGAAGCAGGTTGGAGACGCCGTCCAGAAAGCCGTCGACACGTTTGGTGGTAAAGAACATGTTTGAATATTAATGAGTTGTGAGGTCATCATTGTGTCACAGTCAGATGGTACAGAATGTCCCGGCCCTGCAGTGACATCATCACAGTGTCTGTATATGATTGGCAGGTATTGACATCCTGGTGAACAACGCTAGTGCCATCAACCTGACAGGAACTCTCGAGACGCCCATGAAGAAGGTGGACCTGATGCTGGGGATCAACTTGAGAGGAACATACATGACGTACGCATCTGACACGTGACATACATGTTACTGAGCCGTGACTACGTGTTACTGAGCCATGACATACATAATTGCTTTCAATGGGCCCCAGTAAATAACATAACAATTTACAATCAACTCCTAACAAGGTTTAGATAACGAGCTGCTGTATTTCAGGTCCAAGATGGTGATTCCTCATTTGCTGAAGAGTCGCTCCCCTCACATCCTGAACCTGTCACCTCCGCTCAACCTCAACCCTATCTGGTTCAAGAACCACACAGGTAACCATAGCGACCAACTGACCACGTGTCCCATCATGCACTTCAGCAGTATTAACATGTCTGTTTCTTTATTTTTCAGCATACACAATGGCAAAGTACGGCATGTCCATGTGCGTCCTTGGAATGGCCGAAGAGTTCAGAGGTCAAATTGCTGTCAACGCGCTCTGGCCCAAAACTGGTCAGTGGCTAGCTGTTAGCACGCACAGACTCTCATAGACTCATAGAAAAGTAGCATGCTAACAGACTCTCATAGAAAACTAGCATGCTAACAAGCTTGTATAGACTCTTATAGAAAAGTAGCATGCTAACAGACTCTCACAGAAAACCAGCATGCTAACAGGCTCGTATAGACTCTTATAGAAAACTAGCATGCTAACAGGCTCTCATAGACTCATGGAAAACAAGCATGCTAACAGGCTCTTATAGACTTATAGAAAACTAGCATGCTAATAGGCTCTCATAGACTCATAGAAAACTAGCATGCTAACAGGCTCTTATAGACTATGATAGAAAATGAGCATGCTAACAGGCTCTTATAGACTTATAGAAAACTAGCATGCTAACAGGCTCTTATAGACTCTGATAGAAAACGAGCATGCTAACAGGCTCTTATAGACTTATAGAAAACTAGCATGCCCTCTCAATCTTTAAGAAAAGGCTAAAGACCCAGCTCTTTCATGAACACCTCACACTTGATGGACTTATTAAATAAATACAATTTTTTGAAAAACTACTATCCACTTCTATACACTCTATGCTTTGTCTCTGTGCACGGCCTGTTGGCATCTACGTCCCATTGGACACAAACTTAGCTTCATGGCTCTTATTCATGTTGTTCTTTCCTGACTAGAGCCTTGCTTGTGTTGTATTAACTGAGATGTACGTTGCTTTGGATAAAAGTGTCTAGTGAAACTGTGACATTGTAAATGAAATTGTAGCGATCCAGACGGCGGCGATGGACATGTTGGGCGGGACAGATGTGGGTAAACAGTGCCGTACGGCTGACATCATGGCGGACGCCGCCTATGCCATCCTGTCCCGACAAAAAGACTTCACGGGTCACTTCCTGGTGGATGAAGACGTCCTGAGGGGGGAGGGGCTCCAAGACTTCGAGCAGTACGCCGTCCAGCCAGGTGACATCATAATGTATCAGCTAACATAGAGTAGCATGGCTAGTCCTAGCGTAGCATCCCTGCACAATGTCATGTGGTCATCATGGTGGTCTCTGATTGGTCGACAGGTCACCCTCTGCTGCCAGACTTCTTCCTCGATGAAGCACCAGAGAGCCTGGCCAAGCAGATGGAGCAACACGGTAAATACTGCAGATAATACTACAGATACTACAAACACTACCACAAATACTACAGATATTAGGGTTTAGGTTACTATCAGCACTGCAAATTATACTAAAAATACTGAAAATATAATTATTAATATTAATACTGTGATAAAACTCTACTGAAAGGACCTGTTTGTGTCTCTTGGTTTCTAGGGGCGACCCCGGCCTTCAAACCACCATCATCTTCATCGTCATCAGCCTCTGGTGGACCAGTTGAAACCACGTTTGATGTCATCAAGTCAGTCATCAACGAAGACGTCGTCAAATCCACGCAGGGCGTTTATCAGTTCGACCTGTCAGGTAACATCAGGAGAAAACATTAACGGGCATAAGTCCATATAAGGGCGTCCTGTGGGCGGGTCTTTAATAGAAACGTGGTTGTGTCCATATAAGGGCGTCTTGTGGGCGGGTTTTTAATAGAAACGTGTTTGTGTCCATATAAGGGCGTCCTGTGGGCGGGTCTTTAATAGAAACGTGTTTGTGTCCATATAAGGGCGTCCTGTGGGCGGGTCTTTAATAGAAACGTGTTTGTGTCCATATAAGGGCGTCCTGTGGGCGGGTCTTTAATAGAAACGTGTTTGTGTCCATATAAGGGCGTCCTGTGGGCGGGTCTTTAATAGAAACGTGTTTGTGTCCATATAAGGGCGTCCTGTGGGCGGGTCTTTAATAGAAACGTTTGTGTCCATATAAGGGCGTCCTGTGGGCGGGTCTTTAATAGAAACGTGTTTGTGTCCATATAAGGGCGTCCTGTGGGCGAGTCTTTAATAGAAACGTGTTTGTGTCCATATAAGGAGAGCACAAGGGCGTTTGGTTCCTGGACTTGAAGAGCGGCGCTGGCAGTGCGGGGCAGGGTCAGCCGCCCGTCAAAGCCGACGTCGTCATGACGATGGACTCCAGCGACTTCAGCAAGATGTTCTCAGGTGAGCTGTCACCATGGTAACTGAGAAAGATCAGAGACAAACTGAGCTCGCTGTATGAAATGTTACCATGGTGATTCTCTGCATGCTTTCACTACTACAAATAGTACTACAGATACTACTACAAATACTACTACAAATACTACTACAGATACTACAGATACCACGACAAATACTACTACAAATACTACTACACATACTACGGATACTACTACACATACTACGGATACTACTACAAATACTACTACAAATACTACTACACATACTACTACAAATACTACAGATACCACGACAAATACTACTACAGATACTACTACAAATACTACTACACATACTACTACAGATACTATGGATACTACTACACATACTACTACAGATACTACTACAAATACTACTACACATACTACTACAGATACTACTACAAATACTACTACACATACTACGGATACTACTGCTCATACTACTACACATACTACTACAGATACTACAGATACCACGACAAATACTACTACAGATACTACTACAAATACTACTACACATACTACGGATACTACTACACATACTACTACAAATACTACTACACATACTACTACAAATACTACTACAGATACTACAGATACTACTACACATACTACTACAGATACTACTACAAATACTACTACAGATACTACGGATACTACTGCTCATACTACTACAAATACTACTACAGATACTACGGATACTACTGCTCATACTACTACAAATACTACTACAGATACTACTACAAATACTACTACAGATACTACGGATACTACTACACATACTAATACAGATACTACTACAGATACTACTACAAATACTACTACAGATACTACGGATACTACTACACATACTACTACGGATACTACTACAAATACTACTACAGATACTACGGATACTACTGCTCATACTACTACAAATACTACTACAAATACTACTACAGATACTACGGATACTACTGCTCATACTACTACAAATACTACTACAGATACTACAGATACCACGACAAATACTACTACAGATACTGCTATACATACTACTACAAATAGTACTACAGATACTACGGATACTACTACACATACTACTACAAATACTACTACAGATACTACACATACTACTACAAATACTACTACAGATACTATGGATACTACTGCTCATACTACTACAGATACTACTACAAATACTACTACAGATACTACGGATACTACTGCACATACTACTACAAATACTACTACACATACTACAGATACTACTACACACACTACTACAGATACTACTACAGATACTATGGATACTACTGCTCATACTACTACAGATACTACTACAGATACTACTACAGATACTACTACACATACTACTACAAATACTACTACAGATACTACGGATACTACTGCACATACTACTACAAATACTACTACACATACTACAGATACTACTACACATACTACTACAGATACTACTACAGATACTATGGATACTACTGCTCATACTACTACAGATACTACTACAGATACTACTACAGATACTACGGATACTACTACACATACTACTACAGATACTACTACAGATACTACTACAGACTACAGATAGCGATGGTGGCGTCTCCATGGTAACAGTCGTGTTTTTCTGCGTGTTGCAGGGAAGCTGAAGCCCACGCTAGCCTTCATGTCGGGGAAGCTGCGGATCAAAGGCGACATGACGCTCGCCATCAAACTGGAGAAGCTGATGAGCCGCATGAACAAGGCCAAACTGTGAGACTGAAGCCCCGCCCCCAGGCCCACAGGCCCCGCCTTAACGCTGAAGCTGTACATGTTGCCTTGATGACAATAAAACTACATTAATAATAAAGTTGAGACTGTGTGATGTCA
>NC_056551.1:29187795-29272795 GCF_910596095.1 Thunnus maccoyii | reverse complement strand
AAGTCTTAAATCACTGTGACTTAGACTCAAGTAAGCCGAGTCAAGGGGGGGGGGGGGATAAATCAACTACAATTTGGAATGTCGACATAAAACTAAAGAACATCATGCAGGTTGATTAACTTTATAAATTAACTTCACATTAATTAACTATTTGAACAATAATAAATAATCTGATCTAACATGTTTTCCAGGATCTAGGGATCATAATGTTGTATTTTTTGCAGTATTAATGTGTGTGGATATGTTGTATGGCTTCTGCCGTTCTGCCACCAGGTTGTGCCTTTGAGTACGGTGAGAGTTTTGGAGCAGAAGTAGTAGAACATAGAACATAGTATTCTATCTGATGATTACTTTTTTCTGCTGTGGATTTATGTAGACTAATACATCCATTAATTTAGAACCCTGACTGTGTTCAAACATCAAGCATCATCAAGGAAAAATACCAAGTGAGGGACCTCGAACAGAACAGTGAAGCTCTGTCATGAAAAGCTGTCAATTCATAAGCTGTCTGGTCTGACTCAGAAACGGTCTGGTAATATTAAGCTTCAGGTATGGGGAAAATGCTTTCAACAAGCTTTGAGCTCAATCCTGTCTTGTCATTGTTTTCTAGGTCTGTCTGGGTTGCACACACGTCACTAGAAGACATCCTGTCATGTCTCAAATCATTAGCTGTTCATGCTCAATATAGACAATGATGCAAATAGTGCAAACAGGCCATTCAGCTGAATAAAAACTGCCAGAGCAAGCTGTCCTTTAAATGTGATCAACAAACCATTTGTGAAACTGACTGGTATCCTGTGCTGGGATGCTTCATTTGGGTGTAGTTTGTGATGTAGTAGTCTCTACATTTGGAACCAGTTAAAACTCTGGTGCAGTATTTTGCACAAGCTTCAGGCAAGAGAGTGATGTTCACTTTTTGACTTGCAATATAATGTTTGAATTATGCAGAATATGCAGTTTAAAATATAAAAAAACAAACAAACAACAAATATACACATTATATATAAAATAACATGATTAAATCCCTATCATGTGTTGCACATGTCAATATGGATGGTAACAAAAAACACTGTCATGGCAGCATCTCACAAAAAAACCAAATGAAGTCGTCAGCCCTCACAAATAAGTGTAAATCACTTTTTTAATGATGCACAGCAGCAAAAAAGGGTTTCAGCCCCAGGCTTTCCTCAGCATTAGGATGGAACATAAGATACAACAAACACACATTTTTACCACCATTTGATTTGATATGTAGCCCCAACACCAATAAATATAACAGCTCTCTTTAGCCTCAAGCACCTCAAGCAAATTATGTTTTCGTATGCCATTTTCACATGATCCTATTTTTTGTACAGTACACACAATACACATACAATTAAAGCCTAAAGCTCCCAAGATACCTTTAATGGCTGTTCAAGGAGGATCATTTGAATATAATTTTACATATTTTTTTTTGTGTTTTACATCCAGAAATGTGTGCTTTGATTGGGCAGTCTTAAGGATAAATTGGATAATTCTATGAATTTACAAAAGAATACTGTATAAAACAAGACATTATTTAAATTAGGTCATTTAAAGGTATTTCTGCAATGTTTTTCATTTTTTTGTGCACATTTATACATTTATTTAGCATTCTAGCAATATTTTATATTTTAAACATAAAAAGCAGCTGCAGAGTCAAATTATAAGTCAGAGACTGTATAAGATGGATTACAAAACTAATATCAACCAACCAACCAATCAATCGATCAATCAATAACTTATGACAAAACAAATGAAATGTGTTTAACACTGTTTTCTGGAAGAGTGTTTGTGCTTTTTGATTTTGGAGACACTTTGTCACGTGTCAGCTGACCAGCAGACAAGTTTCATACAATCATCGATCACACTCACACGTGCGAAAGATTCAACTTCCGGCTCTAATGATCCAATCAGCAGGCTGATCGGGTCCTTCAGGTGCACATTTAAGTCTCAGGTGCGGCGGCAGCTTCGAACAGTTTCCCGCCGCTCTTCGGTCGTTCCCAGCGGGCAGAGAGAAGAGAAGCGGACCGGACTATGTCGGCGGCTCCCGGACGGATGATGATGGCCTGGGTTTGGATCAGCTTGGTGACTCTAGCCCGGCTCAACACGACGGAGGGGACGCACCGGGACGCAGACGGAGGTTTGGCCGGCCTGGAGGCGCTGTTCTCGGACTCTGAGCCGCCGGGGGAGACCCGGAGCGGTGGAAGCTTCTTCCCGGTGCCTGTCTGGCAGTCCCTGAAAGGTGAGGATACACCTGAGACACGTCAGGTTCAGGTAGCAGAAACTATAAGTGCATCTCCACGTTAACAGAACTGGTGGTAACAAATCTCCAGACAAGCAGGAGGGTCAACGTGATTACTGACCGGTCAGCTGTTAGGATGTAATAAAGCAGCTCTTCTCAGGATGAATCCTGACACTTTAACTTAAAGCTGAAATTAGAAGTTCACTTTGTAAGTGTAGAATTAGTTTTCAGGTTTAAATGTACAGAAATATCTGCTGCGCACTTGGAAACGGAAAGGCCGAGCTTTACTCCCACAGGAATCCAACTAAACAAGCTCTCCGCTTCATTATTGTAAAAAATTTTTTTTAAAATTTTGAAACATCTGGAAATGTGTGTAAATGCATGTGGGGTGTTAAATCCTCTTGTATCCTCCTGGGCTGCGGCGTATTTTCTTCATTAGCCTTTTTAATTTAGGCCTAATAGAAAATATTCCCGTTCTCATTTCTCAGAAGTCTTGATGTCTTGTTCGACCAACAGTGATTAGAAACAGAATATCAGACATTACAGAAGCTGATATCAGAGATTTGAGTATCTTTTGGTTTCAGACTGTTAAACTATCGATTGACAATTAAGGCAGATTAATAAAATAAAAGAAATAATCGTTAGTTGCAGCTCTAATGTGACTAAAACTCAGCTCAAAGTGTTTATCTGAATATTAAAACTGATGTATGCATATAAACAGCATTTTAATGTTGAGCTACTTTTAACACTTTAAACATATTGAACAATCTGATCTAACAATGCAAACTGATCATGGTTAAGTAGACTATAAAATCTGAGAAGTAACTAAATGTAGAGTAAGTACAATATTTAAAGAAGCATCAAATGGAGAAACTCGAGTACAGTTTGAGATGCTTGTGCAGTATTAGTTCCACCACTGGACTGAAGAAGCTGTTCATAAAACTATGAGCTCGTTGTGAGAACTCTGTTCCTGACGTAAAGAGTAAACATCAGGGTGACCTCTGTTTCAGGGGATGATGATGATGATGATGATGATGATGATGATGATGATGGTGGTGGTGATGATGGTGACTGTGGAGGAGACGGAGACTTCGGCCAGCCGCAGTTTCGCTGCAGCAGCAGTTCGCTCTCTGTTCGCTTCTCGCTCATCCGACACTCTGATCTGCGTCTGCTGGGTGAGTTTGATTTATCCACCAGCTGCAGCTTTTCTTTAATGGAAGGGGGGGAAACTTGTCTCATTCTTGTAGTTTGTCCATCAGTTCTATCAGACATGAACATTATACTCAGTGTTTGTATCTGGGTTCAAGCTGCGCAATAAAGTTACTGTTTGGGTCGATAGAATAACACAATACTGTTAATGTTTGAGTCGCCTGTCTCTTACTGTTGGGTTATTTACCCAAACTACAGATTATTATTTAACTTAAACTTGCATGTCAGTTTATTAATAATTTGTATCTTTTGAATGTCATCTGCACATTTTGTACAAGAAACAAAAGCTTTTTAGCTAAAGCTTGAGTGTGTGAGACAGATTGCTAAAGTTGACCTGATGTGGTGTTGCTGCAGTTTTCACCCAAACTGCATAAAATTCAGTTATTTTTCCTCCCATATTTGGTCTGCATGAAATCTGTTTGTCTTGCCTCTCTACAGACGGGAGGAGGTTGTTGCTGCCGGATGGGTGTCGTGGTTCTGTTCGTACCGTCGGGCCGTGGCTGCTGCTGGAGCTCCCCTATACCAGCTGCCACCTGTCATTACAGGTAGATGTCTTATTGTTTGACAATGAACCCTGTCTGACAATATAATTCTCTAAAATGACCAAGTATCAAGAGCAACAGCCAATCTGAGCTCACGCTGTGTTGGAAACATGAAAAACCCTGCAGAGTGAGTCGGTGTCACTTCAGCGCTGGAGAAATGTATAAATGTAAAAGTCAGACTCATTTACACAGTAACTCAAGTACACAATAATTCTTGGACATTCTCTCAGAGACAAACTCGTGTTGGATTAAGTGTACAGAGATATTGTGATTTCATGTCAGCAGTGGCTTAAAAACAACTTCTAGGTTCTTGATGTACTTGAGTCTCTAATTCTACTTTACTGACATGTACAAGTTTAACTTGACTACAGCTGCATGGTGACTCTTTTTCTCTCTCCAGATGTCAAATGGAACATGGTTTCATCAGCTGAGAGTGCAATACTTTGACCATCTGCTGCAGGCAAACATGACTGGTGTTGCCGCCTGTGAGAATCCTGCAACATCGCTCCAACTGGCGCCACCATTAGTGGCCTGCAGAACAACAGATATCACTGTGAAACTGCCTCTTGGGACAAGACTGAAGAGGGTAAAAGCTCTGGGTAAGGATGGTGTAGTTGGGAGAATGCTGACGATGACTACCCCAGATGCAGTGCTTGTGCAGATATCCACACCAGCGAATACAGTAAGGAAGTTCTAAAACATGATACACTGTAAAAATTTGGGGTAAGGGCTAACAAATGAATGTTTTGCAGGATTCCAGCTTTGAAATGGCTTATTGCAACTCAGCTGGGGAAATGTCCACGATGCTGGCAGCTTGTTTCAGTGCAGTAACAGGAAGTGGGTTGGCTCGTCGCCGAAGACATTCAGGCCACCTGTGGCCACAAAACACAGACATAGAGAGTCTGTGGGATGAAGCAAATGAGTGGACGGAGAGTCCTGACGATGAGACAACGGAGAGTCCTGACGACAATGACGACACAACAGAGACGACGACTACAACGACGACTGAGAGTCCTGACAACAATGATGACACAGAGATGACAACGGAGAGTCCTGACGATGACGACACAGACACAACGGAGAGTCCTTCTGATGACGATACTGTGGTAACCGCACCAGTAACGATACAGGCAACGTATGCTGATTCAGAAATCTTTGAATTGTGGGGCTTCAGTGAAATTCCTGATGGGCCATATACTGGGGACCCTACCACATCTGCTCCTCCCACAACATCCACTGTTGCCCCAACCACCAGCACTGCTCCAACTACCACGACCAGTGCTGCAACCACCACCAGCACTGCTCCGACTACCACAACCAGTGCTGCAACCACCACCAGCACTGCTCCGACGACGACCACGACCAGTGCTGCAACCACCACCAGCACTGCTCCGACGACGACCACGACCAGTGCTGCAACCACCACCAGCACTGCTCCGACGACGACCACGACCAGTGCTGCAACCACCACCAGCACTGCTCCGACGACGACCACGACCAGTGCTGCAACCACCACCAGCACTGCTCCGACGACGACCACGACCAGTGCTGCAACCACCACCAGCACTGCTCCGACGACGACCACGACCAGTGCTGCAACCACCACCAGCACTGCTCCGACGACGACCACGACCAGTGCTGCAACCACCACCAGCACTGCTCCGACGACGACCACGACCAGTGCTGCAACCACCACCAGCACTGCTCCGACGACGACCACGACCAGTGCTGCAACGACCACCACCAGCACTGCTCCGACGACGACCACGACCAGTGCCCCAACCACCACCACCAGCACTGCTCCGACCACTACCACGACCAGTGCCCCAACCACCACCACCAGCACTGCTCCGACCACTACCACGACCAGTGCCCCAACTACCACCACCAGCACTGCTCCGACCACTACCACGACCAGTGCCCCAACTACCACCACCAGCACTGCTCCGACCACTACCACGACCAGTGCCCCAACTACCACCACCAGTGCTGCAACCACAAGCGCTGCCCCAGCGACCAGCACTTAGAAAAGTGATTCTCCAACCCTCCCATCCACTCCCTCAAACCCCTCATCACCTCACTGTTTTGAAATAAACTAAAGCTTTGCATCATCTTCTGATCTTTTTTAAATTTTAAAAGGGTTTCTTAAAGCTGCATTAGTTTTGGCCACTAGGGGGCAAAACTTTAAACAAGCTGCCAGGCCTACTGACTCCTTAGTGAAGCTAACATGTTAGCAACAACTGCCCATTTCCACATCCAGCAGACACCAGCATGATCATCTCATTGGAGCCGTTTGTCATCATGTCTGTGCTATTAACTTAAACTAAAAGTAGACTTGATGGATTACAGCACAGATCAAAGTAGCTGTTAAGACAACTAGTCGACAACATTAGAGAGGAAAAATGCATTTTTACTACATTTATACCTGCACTCAAACATAAAGTAGGAAAACATTAAGTTCTCCAAAACAAGACATGACAAAGCTCAACAGCTGTAGGCAGTTACTGTTTTACTGTTTACTTAAAGTCAAATACTCGGTATTTACATGCATGATGACTCCTTTTCTTTGGCTTCAGTAGCCTATTCAGTAAATGTACATGGCTACTTTAAACCACTGGCAACACACTTAATCAGTCTAAGCTCATCACTACAGTAAAAACCAGTGTCAAGTACTTGGTACTAACCCCATTTCTGCCATTACAGTGTATCATGGAGCATCAAGATTAAAAACCAGAATATTTGAGTAATTGGTTCAGTAAGTGTGGGAATCTCTAACAGAATAACTGGCTGCTAAAAATCAGAATGTGCTCAAGTTCATCAAGTATCTGACATTTTGCTGGTAGAGAGCAACTGCTAATGTAGAGTGTTAAGGGGGCCTGCTGTTATTTCATGTCATGATAGAAACTGATAATTGTTAACAGACAAAATAAAAACTGACAAGTATAAGAAAATATCAAATTAAAAATACTTCCAAGTAGGTAATTAAAGTCACTGTCCACTGAAATATATTAATCATAAACCTCATTGGCTTTTTTTTATATATTTCATTGTGTTTTTGTTCTCCTGCAAAGGTCTTTCATATTTCATGCATATATTCCTACTATATTCATACATTCCTCTGAAGGCAGGATCAACAACTATTTCGTTTTCTGTCAAGAAGACTGAAGTGTCCCATAAAAATCTAATTTTGTTTTCCCGCTTCTTAAAATGTTAACAGATAAGTGATTGTGTCAGTTGCCCCATGGCAACCAGGAGCCAATCATGAGTCAGGAGTGGAATCAGCCAGCCAATCAGAAACGTTTGAAGAGTCTTTGTTAAAAAAAACAAAAAACAAAAATGCTTTTAATTCAATTAAATTGTGATGTGAACTCACAATGTTGTCTGTGCTGGTCATGTGGCTGTCTGGTTCTGGCCTCTCTCCTGCTGTGAAAGGAAAAATAACAATGCTTCAAATCTGTATTAAAAAAAAAAAACAACTTCACACATGTTACATTAAATCCAGAGATATCAGATTTAACAACAGCAAGTTAAAGAAACACTAACAAATTCAAAATCTGCATTCATGTCCTCTGTTGGTGGTGAAGAATGTCAGTGACAGAAATCAAAGCAGAGCAAAGAGTGAGCAAAGACTAAAAAATAAACCATCCCCAAGTCTAAACATGCTGACCACAAACTGGAGAAATCTGAGTGTAGTCATGGTCCAAACAGGTCCATCACCCAGGAGGAGGGAGAAGCCCTGGTTAATCATATCATGTGGACATCAGACTATTGATTTCTATTGACAAAAACCATTAAGTGCGTTTTCTTGGAAATCATAAAAGACAACAGCCTGAAGACTCTAGAGAAGACCCCAACTGATAACTGGTGGGCCCACATTTAAGTCCACCTCCCAGAACTGACCACCCGGATACCGGCCTCCCTTGATCAGGCCGGAGTCCGTACTGCCACACCTGAGGCGATAGAGAGGGGTTTTCAGCTTGTATGAGAATATCATCGAGAGTCAGCGTGTCCATGATCAGCCTGAGCTACAAAGTTCACTGAAACGAAGTCAAAGGAGAAGTTGATGAGCCAGAAAGGAAAGAGACGTGTACCACCAGCAGACAACCACCAGAAAGAACATTCCCCCACCAGCGGCTGTTCCCTCCTCTGCTGTTCCCTCCTCTACTGTTCCCTCTTCTGCTGTTCCCACCTCTGCTGCTCCCTCCTCTACTGTTCCCTCTTCTGCTGTTCCCTCCTCTGCTGCTCCCTCCTCTGCTGTTCCCTCCTCTGCTGTTCCTACTTCTGCTGCTCCTTCTCCCTTCACTTATGAATTTAGGGACCCATTAGTCAAATGAATATTAAACAAACAGAGAGTGATGTTACATAACTAACACAATAAATGTACTTTGTGTTTAGAGCATATGGAGAAATTAAAACTCACCTGGAAGAAAACATGAACGCTTTTAGTCCTATTGAGAACATGAGGTAGTGCTGCACTTCAGCCTCTTGTGGCTGAAATGAGTATTACAACAACATTTAGAAAAATGATCCTGACAAAATAAACAAACAAAAAAACCCGCCTGTTTCACAGTAGAAAAAACAGGAACTTAGAAAGATGATCCTGGTAAAATCTCTTCTTCCACCTGTTCTTAAGTCATAAACACAGGAGAGAAACTATTTAGATCAGACTTAGAAAACGATCACCAGAGTTTTTTTTCTCACCGGCCTCTTAGGACTGGAGACGTCTGCCAGGATGAAGAGTAAAGACACATTTTAAGCATCATGGTGCTTGTTTGTGCTCCCAGCTGTGATACAAATGCAATAAACACAGTTTGTTGTACTGTGGTGGTGTGTGAGCTGCTATGTGACACTTACATCAGACTACTAAAGAAAAAAAACACCAGATGGCATCATTTTTCCATTTAATCACTGTGTTTCAAACTAGTTTTTAATATTTTTATCTTAAATGTAAAGAACAAATATAATGTGAGGTAAACTGGCATTCATGAAGGCACAAAAGGAAATAAAAACACAGTTTGAAATTATATCCAAATTAAACTAGCTATGTATCTAAGTTAGTTTATCTTTACATAGAAAAGGCAAAAGGTGCTTTCATCCATTCAAGGGCAACATGGATTGAAGTCGGTGAAAAGAATTCAACATATTTTTTCAATTTAGAAAAAAAATAGACCAAAAAAGTAATAAGTAAATTATACGTTAATAATTGTTTAAGTGAAGATCAGGTTACTATTGATGACCACATATTTTCATTTTATAAACCTCTTTATAGTTCCAAGCACTCTAATCAAGAGGCTGACTTTTCCCTGAGTCTCAGGAAGGACTGGACCCCAAAAACAGACCAGAATTTCAAAGATCTAACAGAAGCTGAAATTTCTGAAGCTGAGCTGGACACATTTCACAGATGCCTGATGGAAAGTCATCGAGTTCTTCAAACACTTCTGGACTGAAGTTAGAGAACTGATCTATGATGCTTTTAAAGCGTCTACAGACAACTTTATTTTATCACCTACCATGAAACAAGGCATAATCACGCTTATAACTAAACCAAACAAAGATAAATTATCCTCAGACAGCTGGAGACCTTTGACCCTTCTGTGTGTAGATTACAAGCTCCAAGCTCATGTTTACACTAACAGACTTAAGAAAGGGAAAAGTGTGATAAGTGATGAAACACAATCTGCATTTATCAAACATATTCATAAATAATCTTAGATTTTCTTTATTATCATTAAATAATCCAACATGATAGCTTCATTTTATTCTTAGATTTCTTTAAAGCCTTTGATACCTTAGAGCACAAAGCTTTTGTAATGTAATTCATATGCTTTATAAATATATCAACAGTAACAGTCTCTTAACCACGGCTTTCCAAACAGGTTCCCAGTTAAA
The DNA here is from genome assembly GCF_910596095.1 of Thunnus maccoyii. NCBI lineage: Eukaryota > Metazoa > Chordata > Actinopteri > Scombriformes > Scombridae > Thunnus > Thunnus maccoyii. The sequence goes on along the minus strand of NC_056551.1, from coordinate 29,262,892 downwards.
CAGGGAATCCGGTTAGAATGCCGATTAGCTCTCTGTTCTTTATTTTAGCTTCAGAATTGATTGTTATTCTTTAAAAACTCCCCAGATATTCATGGTATCGAAATACTGGAGAAAGAAGTTATAATCAGCCAATTTGCTGACGATACAGCACTATTAATAAAAAACAAAAATATGGTTATAAAAGAAACTGAGTTCAGTTTTTTCTCCAATCATCAAGCATCAGGTTGACTGTTCATAGCAATGATCTGAGTAGCACATATCACAGTTAAAGAAGAGATTAAACACTTTGGTTTAGTGATGAAAAAACAGCATAACAGAGAAGATTTAAATGTTATTCTCAGGTTGAAAACTGTTCAACAGTCTTTAAATCGCTGACTCACGCCTGATTTATCTTTACTGGGACAAATTCTTTTGTCTAAAACTGAAGGTTTATCAAGGTTTATCTACCCTTGCCATTCTTTCTACTCTTCACCAAAAGTGATAAAGTCATCTAACTTCATAATTTTTAAGTTTATATGGAGAAACAAAACTCATTATTTAAGCAAGTCACATTTAGTCAGGGAATACGTTATGGATTTTGAATCTCTAATTGCAGCTTTCAGAGTCAAATGGTTAAAAGAAAGTATTTCCCAACCTCAGTCTATATGGTTCATTTCCCTAACAAAATATTTAATAAGGTTGGAAGGATTTAATTCTTCAGTGTGATTCTGAGGTGTCTAAGCTTCCTATAAAACTGTCTGACTCCCACAAACAAGCACAACATCATGGAAATATTATATTTAGCAACAACTTTTCACCACATAATTCTTTATTGTGGAACAACAGAGTTATTACCATAAATAGAAATTCATTTTTTTTTAAAGCTGAATATTATGACAAAGGTTTAACATTTGTAGATGATTTACTGGATTCAGATCAGGACTCTTATTATTCTTTGATGAGTTTACCAGAAAGAACAAAATTACTGTTTCAAGAAAGGGAAATCTGTAAAGCAGTTCCTGTTCCTTTACTTTCTTCAATGATATAAAGCCGTTTACAGTTCTCTTCCATTACATCGTCTTTGCCTTCTATAAAAGTTGATGATGTCAGAAAAGTAACATTTTAGGGACTTTAACTCTCTATATGAGATAATATAGAGGTCCCTTTAGGGAAACAGTATCTTTCATTTTATTTATCACGTCTTATTGCTCCTAAAGTCAAAGAAACTCACTTTAATAGTATCAGCAATATATCCTGTTAGTGATTCTCTTCACTAAAGATTTAAAGTTGAAGTGGATCCTTGAATCTTAGAGGCTGAAACCATCAGACATTTATTTTTTAAATGCTCATACACCAACTAGTTTTGGACTAATATTCATAACTGGTTGATACTAATGATGGATAACATACCTCTGTTTACTTGTAATGACATTATTTATTTTGGACAACTTGGATGCAAACATTTCAGATCTTGTATATGTTGCAATTATTTTGGTCAAATATCATATACATACTTGTAAGTGGAATGGCAGCACTTCCTCTTTCACTGTGTTCATGCATAACTTTACCTACTAATTTAAGTCACTGAAAAATATGGAAAAAATGAACATTAAAGCTCAGAAATTATATACATCTATATGGCGGTCCTTGCTTTTTTAATGTCTCTTATGTTGCTCTCTTGTACTCCTATAAGTTTATCAGCTTTTGTTTTTGTTTGTTTGTAAAGAAATATTTCCTTTCTCTTGATTTTCGGTGTGATACCTCTTTGTGTGCTATGATTACCTGAATGTATTGTAACGTCACTTCAACCATTGTTGGTTTAATTCCATCCTTCATCATGTATAGCTATTCCCAATCTTCTTCTGTACATTTTCCTTATGCTCAATAAAAAAATAAAAATACAAAATAATAATAATTTCCTCGTTTCCTCTCTCCTTGAGTGGGAGGGACTCAGACACAGGTGAGGGAAACATGGATGCAGTTTAAGGGAAGTGGAATGAAGCTCTGGTGTGAACAGGGCTGCCGTTCAATAATAATGTAAAACAGTCAAACTGAGCTGCTGCAGAGGAAACAGTTTCAGTAACTAGAAGGATGATGTGATTCCACACATGCATGAAGCTCATTTAATATGACTTTGTATTAAAACAGTTATTAAGTTATTTGTCTTTTCGTCTGTCTGTCACATGATCATTGTGTTGATGATAAATGTAAATCATTTCAGTATAGATCTCTTTTTTCAAAGGTGACTTTTTATTTAGTTTTAGTTGTGTTTTTATTGTGAAAAAAGGTTGTTGACGAATATTTTTGACAAAACAAAACAAAAAAACAAAAGTTTATTTCTGGTGGTGTTCAACGTCTGCCAGCGTACGTCTTCACCTCACGTTAGTACAAAGTACAAACTTTAACTGCATAATTTAAAGCAAAAACTTGTTTCTACATACTTGTACTGCAATACTTGACTAACTATCTCAACTCAAGGTCCACTTACTGTTCTGGAGCTTTCAACCATATCACACAGCAGCACGTCAGTCTCAGTGTTTAAACCAGCATGGATGAGAAGTCCTCCAGCTTTGTAACAACTGAACAAACTCAACCTGCTGATGAAGACCATGTGATACAGTCAAGAACAAGCGAGTAAGTGGACCTTGCGTTGAGACAGTTTTCATCAGCTGCTGTTTCTGAGGTCAAGAATGAAGCATAAAGAGTAGAGAGGAAGTGAACACAGCTAACAGCTCAGGTTTAATACGGAGTGAAGACGCCCCCTGGTGCTTCATGTGGAGTACAACAGCCTCTTTCACTTGAATGATTTGAATGTTTTTCTCGTGTGTTTCAGTCAATACGAGGCTGAGATGTTTTCTGAAGTGACTCATGCTGACAGAAGTGTCAGTAAACTGGTGGAGGGACAGTAACATGTTACTGACATCATATAGAAATGATACACATGATTGATTTTCTCATTTGAATGCGTTTGTTCAGACGATGTTACAGAACGTAGAAATATTCTGCTGTGTTGGACGTGAATCCAACTTTCTGATGTTTGTGTTTTTGAGTGGAATCATGAAATCTCATTTGCTTCTGTTTGATGAGATTTTCTTCACCTGTATTTGAATCATACAGCTTGTAATGATTAGTTTAATATTTCAGATGACACAGGCCATGTGGGAAAACTTGTATTCATTCATGTTCTTTATTTTCTAACAAGTTCTATTAGAGTGATTGCAGTATATTGTGTTATTCTACATTAAATCATATCCTGCTTGATGCATTTTTCTGTGAATCATGAATAAAATCTTAGCTTACCCACTCATCTGAGAAAGCTTCTGCTGAGCTACAACAAGCGGCAGGTTTCAGGAGTGACGTTTCTGTGTTTTCTCGAGAGTCCACACTGTAGACTGGAGATTCTGAGGTCAGACAAGTTTTTTTTCAACTTTTGTGATGAGATTAATATGATGTGAAAGTTATTTTGTTATTCTACATTAAATCATATCCTGCTTGATGCATTTTTCTGTGAATCATGAATAAAATGTGATCTTGATGAAACCAGTTTGCTCAGAGTGTCTTCACTGGATCATCAGCTGCTTTCTGAGTCTGTTGAAGCTTCTGCTGAACTTTGTTCATTAAATCTCTGTTTGACTTTATTCTGAGCAGCAAGTCTGACAGAGACTCAAAGAAAACACAGCTCACATCATCATAATGAACATATCCTGAAGAATGTTAGATCAACTCTGGATAATGATGTTTTCTCTAGTGACCACTAGATGGAGCCACAACTGATGTGGACTGAAGGAAACCTGAGCAGACTGAACTGATATTACAAGAAGAACAAACTGTTTAAACTGTGAAGACTTCAAGTACTTCAAGTGTGTTATAGTACTCAACTACAAACTATAACTGAGACGGCAACAAGTTATATTAAATTTCCTTCACATGAATCTACAAACTTAACTTGAAGCTGTTTGTGTCTCATGTTTCAGTTTTAGTGATTAACCTCATAGTTTAAAGGGCTGGAATTGTTTTGCATTCATTAGGTTGCATTCTGATTGGCTGGGGGTGAAGGTGGGGGTCACACCTCCAGCCAATCAGAGTAGGAGCTCATTAATAATGCAGATTGTATGTAAATATTTCCAGAAACAGCCTGATGGAGGACAGAGAGGAATCTGGCTGTAAGGAAAGATGGATTTAGAGAAATCTAAACAACTTTCGGTGAATAAAATCTCAGATATGTTTAAAATAAACTCAGAAAAAATCAGTCAAAAAAGGCCAAAATACCAGATATTTAAAGTTTGCTCATATGTTCAACTCAGGACTTGATGAATTCATCTTTTCAGTGGGTGAAGTGGGGAGAGCTCTGTAGCTGTGTGACTGAACACAAACATGACGATCACAATGACAACGAGGTGTTTCTGTCAGATTTTATTGAATTCATCCAACACAAACACTTTGGTTCCTCTGATGGAGAAACTTCACTCAGTACAGAGTTACAGATTATCATTCAACACAACATCAGCCAATCCTGCTGTCTGATTAATGAAGTCTATCACACCATCTAACATTTTACCACCGTATGTTTGACAGAATCTAACAACATTTAAAAAATTATTCATCCAATCAGGATGAAGAGTGAGCTCCACTGTCAGAGTCAACTTTATTTAATCATTTATTTATTAGTATAAGTGTCAGTCTGAGTCTGAGCATCTATCAGTGTCCATGTTTTCGTGGACCTGAACAACCTTCCACACTCACTGCAAAGCTCTTGAATATGTTTGTTATTTCTGCATCTTTAACGCACAGCGCTCCCCCCGGCCTCTTATACTGTGTCTTTGCTCTGTTTACATCAGCAATACAGGTCCAGGGTTTATTCTGATCCACAGCTACACACCACTTTGAATGATCATCGCCAGCATCCCATTCACCCAAACCAGTTTTTACAGATTCGATATTTTGCACTTTTTCTCCATTTGTAGGGCAAAAGGGACCATCACGCTCATGCTGGCGGCCCCAGCTCTGGACATCCACATCACTGTTGACCTTCTCCGAGATAGTGACGTAAAGATCTCCAACTGCAAGAACAACAACATCTTGTGTTGGTTTGTCTCATGTTGACCCTTTAGGGATGAATAAGTTTTCTGAACTGAATCGGTAGTAGTGATGATACACATCCCAAGAACTTAAACAGAAACATGCAGGAAACTCACCCTCTACCTTACTGGACCGTTGTTTAGCAATGCTGTAAAACTTCTTCCCTCCACTGGATACCAGCTGCTGGAACTTATCAGGTTCCACCTTAGGTTTTTTGTGGGTTTTGAGGGTTCTGTAGGGGTTTTTCTTCTCTGCAGCGTCCTGAAGCTCTTTATAAAAGCCTGATGGAATATGATGATCGAATGGGTACGCTCTGATGTACTGCAGGTGTTTACCTGAAAACATTAAGACAGACACATTTATAGTATCATTCAATTCAAACACTAAGAATAATACACAGCAAATATGAAGATGGATTACCGATATGTTCAAACTGGTCGTAGTTGAACGTTACACAGATGAACGTCTGAGCGTTACTTGCTCCACTTTCAGGCCAGAAATGATTTTTATCTCTCTTGTAAGGGAAATGTGGTGTGCTGTGTAACAGCCAGACTCCTCTGCGGTTCTTCTGCACCATCACAACCCCTGTGAACATGAACAGTCAGACAGCAGCTCATCTGAAGCAGCTACACCAGACTGCCAGAGCTGAACCCCAACTGACCCAAACACAAGGTCATGGACCAGCTGGACAAATCTGAAGTCGGTTTGATTATTGAAGGTAAATCAGCAGAGAACAGAAAGACATGTTCCCTGTGAGAGAGAAGCTTTCTCTGTTTACCTTTACTGTGACCGTATGAAGAAGAAACACTCTTCTTCATATAATCCGGAGGCTGATCGTTGTAGCTGATGAATCCAAAGTTTGGTGGCTGTGAGTGAAAACAGAAGAAACAACTTTTTAAAGAAGCAAGGTGTTAATCTGATCGTTAACAACGATCAGCCTGAAACCACATGACCATATATCCAACCCATCTCTGTAGATGCCCCACTGGCTGATATGTGTCTGGATGTACATGATTGGTTGACTTGTATATTTTTTTCACTTTTTTTTACTGTTTTTCATACCTAACTTACTCTATTTAAATGTCTGTAATGTGTTTTATGATGACCCTAATGAAGGCCACCAGCCGAACCGCGTCTCTCATCTCTTTAGACTTGTTTACCTTCTCTGTGCACCGTGGAAGTAGGTGAAGTTGAGCCAGAAACCTTTACTCTGCATCTTAATAATCTTTCTGTCATTGTGAAAACTAGTGCAGTGCCCGTTCAAAACACGTCTGTTCAGCAAAGAAAACTTAATCCAGCTTGTGTGAGGTGTGAATGAGGATAAACGACAACAACGTGAAAGAAACTAACATTCTATCATACACAGATGTTTTATATAATAAGTACTCTAATAGTAAATAAATGTTCTTTTCTCATTCAGGTCAGATTTGAGCGGGTATGTTTGCTCCAAAGATTTGAGCTTTGTCTGTAATGGTGATTCTAGACATGGGCTCAGAGTGTCCATTCTTGATTAAAAGCTCTGTTTTCTCTTTCTAGAGCACTTTTCTCTGATTCACGTCCCGTCTCGTCTCCGCTATCTCTGACATGCTGGAGTCAGTCGGCAGAGCCCTGAAGCTCCGCCCCGCACAGAGCGGAGCAGCTCATTGATCGCTGGTTTATTCAAAGTTTATTAATAATAAATGTATCGTGTGTCCAAATTGCACCAAATTGGACAGTGCACTCCCATGGGTCCCCAGCCATACACCTGCCAATTGTGGAGTTGATCCTATGAACGGATCAAGAGTTACGCGAAGGACATACAAACAGAGATTCCTTCCTTTAGTAGATGAAAATTTCTGGCTGCTATTTATTTGTCTGTGTTTCTCTGTGGTTTTACTCACTTGCTGCGTTTTAATGGAGCATATTAAGGTGTTATTGACAGATGGTGTACAGAGAGCACAATCAATTACTGGAAAAAAATAGAAACGGGTGGCTGAGTCTCTAAAATAATACTCACTGGAGTAAAGAGCGGATGCAGGGTGTTTGCCAGGATGCCGTTAGGATCATTGATGAGCTTTTTGTTAGGCTGAGACGTTACATTATTCTGTCCAGCTGGATAAATGTAAACATAATCCAAACCAGTCAGCCCTTTATCTTGAATTCTGGGTGTCTTGTATAAGATGTACCTGATGAAACAGTCAGAGAAGACAGAAATCAGAACATAACAGAGACTCTGAGGAGTAAACTGTGGCAGTCACAGGATCAAACAGACATTAATAACTTTAACTGACCTATAAAACATTCAACTGTTTGTTTATCAGTATATTTACATGCAGATGAGAAATACATGCACTATAGTAACCTGCTTACTGTAAACCCACATATGCAGCAGCCGGTCATTAATCAGAGCTTATTTATGAACCAGGACTCCTTGTTTTAAGTGTTTTACTGATATGTTTCTTCTAGTTTCATCCACACTGTGAGGTCAGTCTGTCGGTTCATAACTTTGCTTTAGACTCAAATATCTCAACGACTGTTGGATGGACTGATGTGAAATGTTGTTGACAGTTCAGTTAATGATGCTTTAAACATCCTTTCAAAGCTGATTGTGATTGTTAACATGTCAACCTCATGGTGGCAGTAGAGGAACAGTCAGAGGATCACTGATCATCCATCCAATAGTTGTTGAGAAGTGACGGAGCGACAGACATCTATAGAGACGCTGCTAGCGAGGCTAAGAACTGAATGAACTGTGTCTAAGTTTGCTCTGATTGGCTGATTGTGACTGTTTGTGCTACTTTAACTTGTGTGGTTTCATGCTGAAGGACAGACAGCAAACATCTGCTGCTGCTGGACCTACTAATCTGTGTTTTATTGTTTTCTTAGAGGACAAACCAACATGGCTGCCTGGTAGACGTGCAAGTGTTGTCTCACCAGTCCACTTCACCGTTGTTCTCATCTCTGCAGGTCACTGAGCCCTCAGAGCTGCAGCACAGCAGACTGACCGTCAGCACCAACCTCCACATGACTCCCTGAAACACACAGCAGCACATCAGCTCTGCCTCCTTTCATTCAGTCAACACATTTAAAGTCTCTGCAGATAAAAGACTGAAGCTTTGATTACAATGTGATCTATGTTCCACTTACGTTACCGTGGTAATGTGTAATATCTTATAACTTCTATATGAATGTAATCAACTGGTGTCAGAGTGAGCTGCTGCATTGTTTGGTTGGTTTTGAATGACATCATGTTGGTCATGTGTTGCTTATTGTTTGTTTGCAGCTGGGTGCAGCACTTTTTGCACTAGTGCACCACAATCTTTGATATTTACAATAAGATCAGTGTAAATATCAGCCTGGCTGCTTCATTGGTGGAGCTCTAATCACTGATAGTGGTGATTGGAAGTTTGGGTGGGATATTATTGATATCAATACTGTTACTTTTATCAATACTGCTTATCAGTTTGGTCCTTATCAATACACTGAAGCAGCATTCAGCACTTCATGAAAAAAACAGACGTATCTGTATCTATCTAAAGTTTGTTGTTGGGCCTCTATTGATCCCCACCATACACAGTAGTACTCTACAGCTGGAATGATCAATGATTGTGCTTGTGACAAAACAAGTCATCTGAATATTTTCACTTGTGCTTCAGGAAATAATGATCAACACTTTAAACACTGATCAATCAATGGATTATTAATGACAATAATGACAGTCCTCCTGTGATGGAATAATACCAGCTGACCCTCAGTTTGATGAAACACAACTTTACAACTAATGAGCTCAATAGAAACTAAAACTATTAAAGTCTTCAGACAGAGTCCCTCTTCAGGACCAGGACCAGCAGATGGAGGATGGAGGACCTGTCAGACCACCTGTTGGACTTCACTGCTGCTCATTTATTACTAATTATTGATTAATCAGATTATATAGAGCCAGATGATGTGAAGTAAACCTGGAGCTTTGCCCACTTTGTGACTAAACTCTCATTTATTTAAATGAAACCATCAAAGTTAAAGGAGAATAAAATAGATTCACATGAAAACTGGCAAAGTTATCTTCTACAAACCTGAAGACATATTTAAAACAGTTCCTAAAAGGACGGGTCACCATGTTTCCATAGTAACAGTGAAAGAGGTTTTCCTGGCTGTAATCATTCCTCCTGTTCATACTGGATATTAAAAGATCCTTCAAATGTGCTTTCAATGGAAGTGATGGAGGCCAAAATCCACAGTGTGTCCACACAGTCATTTTATCTGAAGCTTCTATTCAGCTTCATCAGTCTGAGTTAGTCATATCAAGTGGATATCTGACACATTTACAGTCTTTTTAGCATCAAATTCCCTCTTTGTGTTTCCTCGGACAGTGTTTCCCTGTTGAGCTGCAGGTGGAAGTATAGTAACAAAAAGAGGAACTTTGGTACTAAAAAGACTGTAACGTTGAAAGATATCTACTTGATTTGACTCATTTGGACGCTGAAGCTTCATATTAGCTTCAGATCAACTTTAAATACATTAATGGTCAGAATGAACAGGAGGAATGATTACAGCAAGAGAAACATGTTTAATGTTTATTTGATGACTGACTGATGAAACTTGAAAAACTGTGAACTCGTCCTTTAAAGACAGTTTTTAAAGAGTTTGTCTGTTTTGTTATTAAGTTTTGGTCAAACTTTATTTTTTTACTAGAAATGTGAAATTATCTTTTATTTTATATGAACAATAATGTATTTTATCAGTATAGTTTTCCTCGTTACAGTTTAAAGTGTAATACAGCTCATATCTTTAGATTTTGATGTAACATCTGAAACTGTTTCTGTCGTATGTGATGTATTTCTGAGATGCTCTTTTCTGTCCACTAGTAGTAAAAGCAGTTTTAATACAGATATCAACCTTCTGTCTGGAGGAGAAAGAAGAAGGTTAAACACGCTAAACCAACCGGAGAGAAGAAGTAAAAACATATCACCTGTTTGCAGCCTCAGTTTCAGTCAGCAGTGATGCTTCGTCCTCTTCTCTGTTGCTCCAGAGAGTCGCTCACTGCTGCACCTGAGCCCACCTGCTTTATACCTGCATCCCTCTCCACCTCCTGCACATCACCAACATACGGAGTCCCTGAGGGGACATGGGCAAAAAACAAACAACATTTGAGGCCACATTTTACTACATCGAGTGTTTGAAATGCTACTGCGTGCGAAGGAGATATAATTAGTTCCCACATTGTGATTAATGTGTGTGCAGGAGATAAGTGTATATACACAGAGCCAGAACAACAGACCAGCCTTCCTTCCTGGAACATGAAGTTCACCTGCTGCAACTATCGCTGCAATGAGTTTTGAAGTGTGGTGACATGCAGCTGTGTATGATGTAATAATCCTGATCAGACCAACTGTATTTCAGCCATAACTCTAATGTAGCCTGTCTCACCTGTAAATGGTCACATAGTTTAATAATTATTGTTACACAACAGTGTTTGTGCTGCAATGTGTCTCAAGAATAAAACATGAGACGCTACTTTGGCTGAAAAGAAAGTTGGAAAAGAGGCTGATGAGCTGCAAACCAGACGTGTCCTTCATAAAAAGGAAGAATATCGAGTTATAATTAACTAGTCTGGTGTGTGTAGAGGTGTGTGTGGTTATTCTGTAGCAGCCTGGTGTTGTTTTCAGCTGATTTAATGAAGGTAAACACAGTGAACCAACGTGCATAATGCAGCTCAGTTCAGCCTCTGTGAATTTCCACCTGGGGACAAACTACCTGCCTGACAGGTATGTTGACCTCAATCAATTCCAGTTCTAATAATATAAAAACACAGGTTAGTATTCGTAAGTTTATGATTCCTAGTGAGTTATTATTGTTATTATTATTATTATTATTATGGAATTATGGTAGTTACATATAAATGTTGATGGCTAAGATGAACAGTGACTGACATAGTGAATCTCTGGCTGATGGTAGAATCACTTGCAGGAACTTGCATATGTGTATTTGTGATTTGATCTATTGGATGGATGACTGTGTGGTGCACAAAATGAAAGTGTAAGAGGCGAGTTTAATGAGTAACTGTGGGGAAGGAAATCATGTGTGTTTATCACATCAGTAAAAATCCATCCATCCTGTATTTTTCTGGCACAGATCATGAGATTTCCAGTGAGCTACGTGCTATATTCAGATGCTACCGCCCCTCTATCTCCTACTGTTGGACCAAAGTATTGTTCAAGCCATCCTGCTCTACTGCTCCACCTGTTTCTTCAACATGCTCTTTGTCACAAACTCGCACGCAAAACCAACACTGCTGCCAAGATAAAATGTCTTCGCACACCCACAGCTTCATTGTCAGGACATCGCACACCCACTCAATCACCACTTCACTGTGCTGCCCTCTGGGCGCGGTTACAGGTCCCTGAGGTGTAGCACGGCTCGCTTTGACAAAAGCCTGATACCAACAGCCATAGCAGCCGTAAACAAGGACTCGCTGAACTACGAGTCTTTGGCCTGTTGTTGTTGTGTGATGATGTGTATAAAGTGTAATGTTGATTTTCCCTGTGATGTACAGTGCAGGGGACAATAAAGTCTAACTAATCATCTACCTGCTTGACAGGTATGTTGATCTAGTAGGAGGAGAGCAGAGTCGCTCTCACCACACTAAGGAGTGTGTGTGTTTTTCTCTGCTCAGCTAGTTCATTAACAGGTCTAACGATGGCAGTGAGTCAGAATTAACTCTGATTGATGCAGTTGACAGGACTCTTAATTAATTTAGATCAGCAATGAGTGGAAGATGAATAAAATCTTGGATCATCAACATGTGAAACTGTAACAGGTCTCAGACTGAGAACAAATAAAAATAAGATTTCCTGTAAAAACAGGAGAAAGAATGAAACAGGTGACAGGTGTTTCTGTTCAGTGCAGTTTCGCTCAGCAGAATCTGTCTGTTAATATGCAAAATATATCTTTTTTTAATCTCTTTCTATATTTTGTTTTCTGTGTTCCTATTTTATCAGTACAAAGATCCATAATATCAAAAATAAAACAAAATACATAGGCTAGTTACAATCTATTTGCTTTCAAATAAAACACACAGTTCTCCATTTACCATTAAAATAAGTTCAGTCAGTGTACTGCTGCATTAATGAACCCTCATTCAGTCCATTGACTGAGCTTGTGTTTCTATTTACCTCACAACTACCTACAATCAAACATTACTATTAAATCTAGAATTTCTAGGTTCTCACATGTTCTTATTTAATCTCACTCATAATGCAAATAAAAAAACTGTCACATTGCTACTAATGACTATGTCAGTTCAGTAAAAAAACTGAACTGAAGACTTGCAAAGTTTTAACTTTTCAAAGTGCTTATAATGTTCAAGAATGTTTATATCAAACCATAACACCAATAATATATTCATTTACAACAAGCTGTTATATATGCAATAATAATAATAATCTCAATGAAAACACATTGTTGGCGCCATCTTGGTTCACACACGACACAAAGGAAAAACGTATTTCTCTACTTGTTCACAAAACCAAATAAATGTACTAATTACTCTTACAAAACCAGTCTAACATTTAATTTAAATCTTAATCAACATGTTTATGTAGTTATACAAGTTTTAAAACTTCACAAACTTGTAAAAACAGGACAAAGAATGAGACAGGTGCTTCTGTTCAGTGCAGCTTCGCTCAGCAGAATGAGGAAGCGATGAGAGTCCACGGGAGAAGCAACGCGCCACACTGCTGCTGCCATTATGACCATTATGGCTCATATTAGAATATTCCTCTCACATAAATAACTTCCCATACAAACAACATTTAGCATGTGTGGATGTCTGTGTGTGCCAATCAGTACACAAATAGTGGTGCAGTGTATTGCATGGTTGAGGTAGGATTTGGCACGGCGTGGGGCGGCGGAGTGTTTTGGAAGGAGTGTGGTAGATCATAGGGTATGTCTGAATGGACCCCCCCCCCCCCCCCCCCCCCCTCCCCGTTGTAAATTGTTTGGGCTTGGTAAGAGGGTTGGCCTGATGACTCGAACATGAGCGTCTGGTGTGGACCTCTGGGTTTGTGGCTGACTAGTCTGATCATAGTAGGGCTGCCCACTGACTGTTTGAGGGTCTATTTTCTTGTTGCATCACATCTTCTTGCTAACATTGTGCGGGTACTGAATTATAAGGTAAGTGCTCCTTTTCTGTCCATTCCTCCTCTGCTCTGTACAACCTCCGGGACTGAAAAATGGAGCCCATGTGGAAGTGCCAAAAACTGCAGTTGGAAAGGCCACTTGAGGCTCCAGAAGCGAGTCAATCCCCGCAGTCTCCCATGTCAAAATGCCCAACTTTACAACAGAATAAACATGTTTACAGCCTGGTACAAGTGTACATGGGTTGTATTTTCATATAACTCACCTATTTAAATTTTATTAAGGCTTACATAGTTAAGGGTGTGGCTGCTTTGACTGACAGGTGGGAGCCGTCACAGGCCAGTCGCTACCACGGCGACAACGTTGGTCAGGTAACATAACTGCTACATGTGGCCCTGCATGTGAATTATTGCACACTGCTTGTGAATATGTTTTGCTTTCCCTCTCTCTCTCTGGCACTCTCCCTCCCCTCCACCTGCCTTCTCCTGTAGGAGCGGAGCACCTGAAATCAATAAACCATCAGAGAAGAAGGGGGGACCTGAGGAGCAGTGAGTGAGAGACACATACCCAACATCCGGATGCACAGCTTGTGGGCAATTTTTCTCCCTTTTTCCTCCCAATTATTTTTTCCAGCATGTTTTAGAGTGTTGGTTTTCTTATTTTAGTTTGCTATCTTAGTTTGGGTTGGAGATTACTGGTAGTCCAGTTATCGGGTTTTGTTTGGTTCAGTGTAGTTTAGTTTTTTCTTTTGGTAGTTTAGGGGATGAGCTGGGTGCAATGGCCCATTGCTTGGCTGGCCCATCTTTGCTCCTTTTGGCTGGGATCTCCACCCACTTTTTTTGTTTTCTTTGTATTTTGTACATTGTATAGTTTATTATTTTCAAAATAAAGCTTGTTGTTTTCTTGTTAACTCAGAGGTCTTGGTGTCGTTTTATATGTTTCGGTCTCCAGTTGAGCCTTTACTTGTTTACAGACTGTAACATATTTGGGTGCTCGTCCACACGTTTGTCCACACTAGCATGTTTCTGTAGGCTTGCTTTAAATGCAGAGTGCAGGTAAGTTGCTGAAGGCTTTTTGTTTTTTTCACCTCAGTGTTGTCGCTGTGCATCTCTTTATTTTGCAGTTACTCATGATTGCAAACTGTGTCATAGTAACTTTTTCTCTGTCCACATGTTAACTGATATGTAGTTTGACACTATTATGTGTTGCTTTGATACCTTGTGTAGTTTGCTATTTGTTTGCATGGTGCCTATGTTTTGTGTTGGACACCACTGATCTTGTGCTGCTGTTTTGTTTGGGCAGTGATCCTTTTGCATGTTGTGCTATTTTTGGGGGGCTGTAATAGATGTTTTGTTGGCTTTGCGGTTTTTATGGTTGGCATTTGTTTGACATTTGTTCTTGATGATGGCGTTTAGAAAGAAATTGAAGAATTTGTTGCACAACCTAGCCTTGATAAATTCCATCGTTGCCCAAAAGAGCCTCAGACTTCACCATGCTTGTGAATTGAACGTGTCAGAAAGTGTAGTGGTCATCTTTTTTATTAGATCATTTGTGGTTGTTGCCGCTTGTTTAGCCCTGCGTGAGGCCTGCGTGAGTCCTGCGCGAGGCCTGCGCGAGTCCTGCGCGAGGCCTGAGTGAGGCCTGCGTGAGGCCTGCGTGAGCCCTGCGTGAGTCCTGCGTGAGCCCTGCGCGAGGCCTGCGCGAGCCCTGCGCGAGGCCTGAGTGAGGCCTGCGTGAGCCCTGCGCGAGGCCTGCGCGAGTCCTGCGCGAGGCCTGCGCGAGCCCTGCGTGAGTCCTTTTGATTGAGTCCTGCGCGAGGCCTGCGTGAGGCCTGCGTGAGCCCTGCGTGTGCCCTGCGCGAGTCCTGCGTGAGCCCTGCGCGAGCCCTGCGTGAGCCCTGCGTGAGCCCTGCGTGAGGCCTGCGTGAGTCCTTTTGATTGGTTAATTTTGTTGTCACTCTATATTTGTTTCATGTATGTTTTCTATGAGCTGAGCCTGCAACCAAGGACCCAGCAGGCCCTGGGAGGCCATATGGAGAATCGCAGGCAGACACATCCAGTTCTAGCTCCAAATACTGGGTTTATGGTTATGATAGTAACTGAAATCAAACAAAATATTTTTTAAGAACCACATAAATATTTTTAATAACTCATTAAATCTAGAAAGATGAGAATTCCAGCAACACTACCCAACTTACCTCATTTAAATGTTGCTTATAATGTGTTTTATGATGACCCTGATGAAGGCCACAAGCCGAAACACGTCGGTCAACTAATAAAGTTGTTCTTCACACTACAAGTGTTGCCGGAGTTCTCATCTCTCTAGACTTCTTTCCCTTCTCCGTGCACCTTGGAAGTAGGTGAAGTTGTGCCAGACACCCTCACTCTGCAATAACTAATTAAATGACCAACAACAATATAATATGATAATAAAATAAAGTCGGTTAAACTACTTTTGAAGCAGATGCTGGTAGAACCTCCTCTACCCTCCAGTGTGCACAGTGCTGTCAGCAGCTGAGCAGCTTTTATAACTGAACTAATATCTACTGAACTAAAACTTCTCTAACTGTGTGGAAATCTGATGTTTTCACATCACAGATGTTGAACAGCATTAAAAGCCCAGAGAAACAGAAATTAGAGCATCTTTAGCTTCTGCACTGTGTCATTTTTACCGGATAAGTGACTTTTGTGCCTGAACAAGCACCTCAGAAAGTTAATGTTGAGTCCTGTGCTTCTGATTCTTGAATCTGAATTATTGGTCAGACTGTGACTCGTGCAGCGCTGCTTCCTGCTCTGGTAGAACAGGAAGGAACTGTATAAACAGGAAGTGCGATTGATAAAAACAATCACAGCAGAGGGTGTTGGTTTGGTTTCAGGAGAACAATGAAGTCTGGTATTCAGATAAAACAACAAACTCTCAAATACTATTTATTTACATAAATGTATATTACATTTTAATAATATATATATTTATGCCATAAGTCTTTGAAATTATTAAAAATGTTTTCTACCTGTAAATATCTGTATTAACACTAAAAATCATATTTAGTTTCACTGCTGGAGGCCTGAGACTGAGATAACACTGTGTTTACATCTCTAACCACAAATCACTAAATAAAATAAAACAAAGCATACAAGATGTAGAAGTGAAAGTCTTCAGCTGTGATTTAAAGAACTGAGAGTTGCAGCAGACCTGCAGTTTTCTGGGAGTTTGTTCAGATATGTGGAGCATAAAAACTGAACACTGCTTCTCCAGGTTTAGTTTTGACTCTGGGGACAGAAAGCAGACCTGATCCAGACCACCTGAGAGTCTGGATGGTTCATAACGCAGCAGCAGATCAGAAATGTATTTTGGCCCTAAACCATTCAGTTTTTTATAAACCAACAGCAGTATTTTTACCAGGTCATCAGACGGAGATGCAGGATCCTGCAGCAGTGGAGCAAATCTGTTCTCCAGTTGCACACTCGATTGCTGGGCAGGTTTCTTGTTAGTTCTCTCTTTCACCGCTGTCCATGGCTGTGTCCTACTAAGAACAGGAGTTGGCATATCTGCCTAACCTGACGCACCAGATGGTTGGTTACACAGAACCATCTGAGAAGTTGTCTTTGGAAACTGTTTGGAAAAGGGCAGGTACTTTCAAAAAATACTTGGCAGGTGATTGGATCAAGCGGCTGTAAAATGAAGCCAAAAACTGCAGTTCCTTGAATGGCCACTTGAGGCTCCAAAAGCGAGTCGATCCCCATAGACCCCCATATTAAAATGCCCAACTTTACAGCAGAAATAAACATGTTTACAGCCTGGTACAAACAACGGTTTTGGTCTCTGTAGCTAATTTCCAGAGTAGCTCAGTTTTCCAGAACTGCCTTTGAGAAACCAACGGGTGACGTCACGGTAACGACGTCCATATTTTTATACAGTCTATGGATTGGATGAACCATCCATCTATCACTATCGGTCACCATCTATCACTTCTCGCAGTTGTCACACCACTGACTGGTCCGAAGCCTAACAAGATGGATTCTTGCATGATCCTGTGATCTCACAAATACAGCTGCCTTGCAAGGTAAATCTCTGCCCCCAGTCCAACAAAAACCAGTCACTATTCGAACATTCTCTGTTCTGCATTAAACTCAAACCCACTATTGGCCACTTTTCTAAATTCAGCCAATAATTACATGAGAAATGGGTTAATTTAAAAGCTCTGATTCAGCCTGCAGTCTCTTGTCTCTATGTCTCTTTCTGTTTCACTATCAGCATGCCAATCAGACCTGTTCTAATCACCACAATCTGCACCTTATTTCATACTGTTTTGATGTCAACTGTCAGAGCAGGTCGTCCCGTTCATGTGCTGAAAAGTCCCTGAGCAAGACACTGAATGCCAAGTTGCTCCTGATGGCCAGGCCAGCGCCCTGCATGGCTCCTCCGCTGCCATTGGTGTGTGAGTGTATGCATGAATGGGTGGATGAGAGGCAAAAATTGTAAAATTCTTTGTCCTTTAAGGTAGAAAGGCGTTACATTAGTGGTGTCCATTTACCATTTACCTTCATACATTTAGACGTTGAATGACTGTTGTACGAACGCCCAATCAAGATGGCCCATAATGTTCAAAAATAGTTCTAAAATTGGAATTATGCCAATATCCGGGACATTACCTGGCCTACAGCTGGACATCCTTCCTGGGCATCCCAGCAACATCAAAATATGTTACCATCATCAACGGGCCAGTTCAGCTATTCTGCTGAGGTTCATGTACACATTGTGCATTCTGCAGTTTTATACATCCTATATGTCCAGATTAACAATTTAATATGCTACACGTTCTGAAATGGTCCGGCCATCCTGACCCAGACGTCTGTTATAGATATTAACAAGGTGTCACTTTCAAGATAATCCTGATAATACATTATATATAACCAAATAAACAGCAAACTCGTTAAGTATCTCAGTTAATACCAGACATACTGTATGCATTCACTTGTACAGAAACACACTCAGTCAATATTGATGTGCAATAGTATTTTATTAGTTTAAACAACACAGAAAAAGATGATCATCAAAAGCACAGCTTCTTGTAGGTAATCGAACAGTTTGAATTCTTAACTCCTTTTATTCCATTTGATGCACTTTTCTCCAGTTTCCACTGAGGCAGCGGCAGGCTAATGCTAATGCTAACTCCAGGATTAAACAGGATGTAAACTGCTGCTTACAGTCCTCGTCAGAACTCTGTGAGGAAAACAGAGACCCTAAATCACTGAACTCTTCATCAACGTTAGTGTTCTAGAACATAAAAGCAAACTTACTGCTCAGCGTTATTTCAATACCGTTTCTGTCTTCTTGTTGTAACTGTTGCTTTTCAAACTCAGCTCTGAACTCTTGTGCTGAACTTTGTGTATTTTCATGAGACGTGATGTTCCGCTCATATTAAACATGATCATGTTTAATTTGTTTTTGTCTGTAATATATGTATATGTATATATGTATGTAATGTAGGTTTTTGTACGAAAAATACGAAACTTACAAAAGACCCATAGATGTGTTGCACAGTGAAACTTTGAGAAGTATTTGAGGTATTTGAAGTCAGGTCCAGGTGGATCTTTATTGAACATGGAAAGGACGACAACCTGTGACATCTGCTCACAGATCTGATATTCTTTCGAAGGATAAACTAACACTTACACATGCATATCTGTATTCCAAATACATGCACACATCCGCTAAAAAGCAATTTCATGATTTATATCATGATTATATGTGTTATATGTGTTATATGTATTATTGACTCTGGGAGGGGAGGGGAGGTCTCTGAGACTGTTTCTGTGAAATCATGTGACCTGCTGCCTCTCTGATTATATAAACCCTCCTCTCCTCCTCTGCAGTCTGGCTCCTCTCTGCTCTTCCTGCCTCTTCAGCATCTCACAGCTTCCTCAAGTCAACATCACAGGTAAGAACACTTTGAACGAAGAACCACAAAAAACTTTCAATATCTGGATTTTTGGACACAAATGCTGCAGGAAAAATCTCACTATAACTGAATGTAATAACTTAATAAATGAAATGTTATAGAATAACATTAAATGAAATCAAAATGAAAAACTAAAAGCTGTTTTTTCTGTCAATGAGTTCTCACACATCAATAATGTTGAAAATGTTATATGACAGTTATTTACATTTTCTCTCATTATTAGTAACCAAAGACATGAAAGTTTAAAGGAACATATCTGTGTATGTGACTACATTAATCAGCCTGTCATGGAGTTCATTGTTATTTAACTGAAGATAGACAGACACGTCTGGCACTAAATATCTTTATTATACAGCTCTCAGCTCATGGTAGTGATGCCCAGAAGAACCAAGTTACATTTAATTTACTGAAACAGAAAGCCAAGTTAATCTGGAGACAATTTATTTGTATTTAAAACCTGGATTTAATCATCAAATGTTATAAAAATCTCAATTTATTATAGAGAACCAAATGTAAGAATAAATTCTGCGTCCTCATTGGTCAGTTTTGGGGGCAGATATATTACTGTAAATGATTTACAGTAGAGTTGAATTACAGTCTGTACTTTACACATATTTTCCCATAATCCTTTGTGATTTACAGTAAGAGACTTTTCACACTGATATCCTACTGAACACATTAAAGTAAAATACTGTTCAAATGACCAAACCTGTTTACAGTGTTTGGACGCTATAAATAAGGGATCACATCACAGCCAGTGTGGACAGGAGGAATGATTACAGACACCAGTAACTTCCAATGTGTCCACTGCATGTGATGGTAATTTGGACTTGAATAAACTAAAGTAAACCCTGTATAGAGACTGTTTGGTAAGTCTGTCCCATCATAAAATGATTTATTGTTACAAGGTCTACTGTAACCCCATGAACCCTCATTCAAACAGCCACTCACATATTATAGAAAACAAACCAAATGTGTTGTTATTGGACATTTACATTCAGATACATTAATTAACAACATTTCCTCATTATGTTGATATAAAAGTTTAATCCAGGCAGCAGGACGTTTCCTTCAGAACATATATGCTGTTTCCATTTAGTAGCAAACAAACATCATTTCTAGGAGACGTTGTTGGTCGAGCGGCTCGTCGCTCAAAATGTGCAGCACTGAAACTTTCTGCAGCAAGTTCTTCACACCTTTATTTCACTTTATGATGGTTTTCATTTTGTCCTCCCAGATACCAAAACACCTGTTTCATCCTCACCGTGTGGAGTCTCTCTGACAGGCAGCATCATGGCAACGTCGTGAGTAACATTACTACAAATAACCATTAAAATACAATTAGAACAAAATGCATGGAAGTGTGTGTGTATGTGTGTATGTGTGCGTGTGAGTGCGCGTGTGTGAGTGTGTGTGCGTGTGTGTGTGTGAGTGTGTGTGCGTGTGAGTGTGTGAGTGTGTGAGTGTCTGTGCGTGTGTGTGTGTGAGTGTGTGTGCGTGTGAGTGTGTGAGTGTGTGTGTATGTGTGCGTGTGAGTGCGTGTGTGTGAGTGTGTGTGTGTGTGCGTATATGTGCGTGTGAGTGTGTGTGAGTGTGTGTGTGTGTATGTGTGTGTGTGAGTGTGTGTGTGAGTGTGTGTGTGCGTGTGTGTGTGGAAACAGCTGATAACAATGCAGTGGTGTGTTCACTCTGATCTCTGCCTGCACAGGTGTGTTAGGAATATTCAGCCTCTGGACAAGATGCACAACTGACAATCCCTATAATGTCATTTCAGAACAATATCATAAACTCACTGTTGATTATCTACCATAGAAAGTAGTAATGTTGTTATATATGATCAATTAAAACTCAGATAAAGGTGGATGAAGTTAGGAGACATAAACACAATACTGATGACAGAAACAGTCAGTGTCAAGTTACTGTAGGAATATTTAAAGTATTATAGAGATGTTAGAAATGACATCAGAGAATGTAAAGTATGTGAACCTCATTGTAACATCAGGAAGCTTCCACATATGTTTTCAGTCTCTACAGGTGAATTATAGGAATATTACACAGGTCTACAAATGATAAAGTCAGTCAACTAGTGCTCTGATGTTTTTCATGTTTCACTACTTGCTGACCTGCGTACAGCTTTCATTTTTGATGTAGTGCAGCTGAATATCATCAGGCCTCTAAGTAAAAAGGTTCTCCAGGCGTCGTCCAGCAATGTGCAGCTGAATCAGATGTTTCTCAGATCAGGGACAGAAAACAACAGACAGAAAAGACACTGATTGATTCTCAGCCTTTAATACTGCAAACAGAGTAACGTTTCTACGCGACTGTGTCTTCATCACAGTAAAACATACAAGAAATAATAATAATAATATAATAATAATGTAATAGACACAATCAAAACCAAATGATTTAGATAATAGTAAACACACACACACACACACACACACACTCAACCATCAGGATCAATCTGGAGTTCAGTATCTTGTCCAAAGATTGAACCACTGACCTTCTGATTAGTGAACAACCTGCTCTACCTCCTGAGCCACAGACACCACAATACTAATTAATATCAGAGTAAAACAAACACTAATGTGATGTCATAGTGGACTCATTTCCTTATTGTCAGCTGATGCAGTGAGTGTTGCTGCTCAGATTTCTGTCAGCAGCTGGAGGTAAATATGAGTTAGTTTGGAGGCTGATGGATCTCAGTGGTTTCTGTTCTGTTAAACTGTGATGAGCTTCATGATATCAGTAGCTGAGATGCTGCTAGAGGTTCAACCACTGAGCTCACAGCGGCAACATTTAGGCTTTTATTCAAATCAGCAATTATTACACTTTATTCTCTTTTATTTTATTTCATTTTATATCTTTTAACTTCAAATAGAAAATAATGACTGATGTACAATAAGGGAAGAGTACAAATCTGTTCATTAAGTTTATATGTGTATTAAACAGTTCTCTATTTTTTCTCTATTTTATCTCGAAATCAGTAACGTCTCATTCAAATACAAGGACATCATCTCCAAAGGTTCTCAGATCTCTTCAGGATCTCCTGCTGTCTACCAGCTGAGACCAAAGGAAGAGAAGTTTGGAAATCTGACAAGAAAAACTGTTGGTGAGAAAAACCTGAACAAGAAAAACAAAACCATCTTACTTGTAGGTGAAACAGGAACAGGAAAATCTACTCTGATCAACGCTCTGGTCAACTACACCATGGGAGTGAAGTTTGATGAAAACATCTGGTTTGAGATTGTAGAAGACGAGAAGAGAAGTCAGTCAGAGAGTCAGACATCAGATGTGATCGTGTACGAGATCTTTGGTTTTGAAGATAAAACTCTGCCCTTCTCTCTGACCATCATCGATACTCCTGGATACGGAGACACCAGAGGGATTGAACGTGATGTCAACATCAGTCAAAGATTATTTGACTTGTTCCGCTCAGAAGATGGAGTTCATGAAATTGATGCAGTGGGTCTGGTGCTGAAGGCGAGTGTGAATCGAGTGAGTGACCGACTGATGTACATCTTTGATTCAGTGACGTCTCTGTTTGGAAAAGACATTGAGAAGAACATCATCGCTCTCATCACAAACTCTAATGGAATAACACCTGAAAATGCTCTGGAAGCTCTTAGAGCTGCAAACATTAAATGTGCCATAGATGAGGAGGATCAACCCGTTCACTTCCTGTTTGATAACTGCCAGAAAGAAGAGAGAACAAAGAAAACAAAGCTTCCTTTAGGGAACGCATGGAGGGTAACAGAGACAGGAATGGAAGAATTCACAGACTTCCTGGAAAAATCTAAACCTCAAAAGCTGAAGACGACTGTTGAAGTGTTGAACTCACGTATCAGAATAACAGCCTGCATCCACAACCTGCAAGAAAGAATCCAGCTGATTGAACTAAAACAGAACGAGATCCAACAAACTAAAGAAGCTCTGAAGAAACATGAACAAGAGATGAAGAGGAATGAGAAGTTCACTACAGAAGTTGATGAGGTCTACAAAGAGAAAGAAAAGATTAATGCCCAGTGGGACACTAAAGCTGTCACCTGTAACATCTGTGAAGAGAACTGTCACCATCCTGGATGCACATGGGCCTGGGATGCCTCATGGTGTGAGGTCATGAAAGGAGGTCGCTGCACCTCATGTACCGGGGGGTGTCCTGCATCAGATCATGTGAAAGAAAACTGGAGGTATGTGAACAAGACGAGGAAAGTTCAGAAGACCCTTAAAGATGTGAAGCAGAAGTATGAAAAAAATAAAGCTGAATGTGAGAAGGAGATGAGTCTGATGGAAAATCTTCAAACAGAGATGGAAGAACTGAAAGCTGAGAAAATAAAGTTGCTGGATGAGGCCTACCAACATGTTCTCACACTGGAGCAGAAAGCCCTGAATGTTAACTCAATGTCCACTCATGTCCACTTGGACTTCCTGATTGAGAAGATGAAGGAGAGAAAAGACAGAGTAAAGGTCCAGAAGCTGGAGGAGATGAAACGTCAAAGGGATGAAGGAACCAGAGCAGCACTGCGGAACATGTTTGGTAAACTAACAGCATTTGGTAAAGCAGTTAAAGATGCAGTGATGTAGATGAACAACATCAGACAGCTGTATAGACAACAAGCTCTACACTGTTCATATAAATGTTTAAACATCACAAACATTACTTCATTATAATCCTTTTAATTACAATGTTGATGTAAAAACTACATCAGAAAATAACTGAATCATCTTTTAAATGTGAAATGTGTGATTGTGAGAAACAGCGAGCTCTGTTCCTGTTTGTTCTTGTAGTTTAATGTTTAATTATCGACGTCACTTCACTGTTCAGATTACAGGAGAATCATTTGTTGATCCACATCAGTCAAAGCAGAGTCAGAATCTGTCTCACAGTAACAGCAGCTGTTGCTTTTCTTCTTATCAATACTCTTTTTTACATCACTTCCTGTCATAGTTCAGCCTCTTTTCTGCTCTCAGCTTCAGTCATAATATCAAAACACAACGTCAGTGTGTTCAGTTGCACTTCAGGAACCAAGAAACAAGAAGAAAAGTGCTGCTTTCAGTAGTTGGAGTAGGGGATCAGAGAAACCTTATTCAGATTTCTCTGCCATGTACGTGAGAAAGCAGGTTTCTAATCAGCTTTAAAACAAGTTCACATGTGCAGGACAAAAGACTACAGATGAGGAAAGTAACAGCAGAGCGGCTGATAAAAGTAGAGATAATTAGACGGAGCGATGCCTCCTCGTGTTTGAAACCATTCATCCAAAGTCTGATTGAAACTCAAACTAACACAAAGTCTCCTGTAGCATCTAAAGAAGTCAGTTCATTTAAACCTTATTAAACATGATTGATTTTCTCATTTGAATGCGTTTGTTCAGACGATGTTACAGAACGTTGAAATATTCTGCTGTGTTGGACGTGAATCCAATTTTCTGATGTTTGTGTTTTTGAGTGAAGTCATGAAATCTCATTTGCTTCTGTTTGATGAGATTTTCTTCACGTGTATTTGAATCATACAGCTTGTAATGATTAGTTTAATATTTCAGATGACACAAGTTATTTTTGAGTGATTGCAGTATATTGTGTTATTCTACATTAAATCATATCCTGCTTGATGCATTTTTCTGTGAATCATGAATAAAATCTTAGCTTACCCACCCATCTGAGAAAGCTTCTGCTGAGCTACAACAAGCGGCAGGTTTCAGGAGTGACATTTCTGTGTAATTTTCTCGAGAGTCCAGATTAATATGATGTGAAAGTTATTGTGTTATTCTACATTAAATCATATCCTGCTTGATGCATTTTTCTGTGAATCATGAATAAAATGTGATCTTGATGAAACCAGTTTGCTCAGAGTGTCTTCACTGGATCATCAGCTGCTTTCTGACTCTGTTGACGCTTCTGCTGAACTTTGTTCATTAAATGTCTGTTTGACTTTATTCTGAGCAGCAAGTCTGACAGAGACTCAAAGAAAACACAGCTCACATCATCATAATGAACATATCCTGAAGAATGTTAGATCAACTCTGGATAATGATGTTTTCTGTAGTGACCACTAGATGGAGCCACAACTGATGTGGACTGAAGGAAACCTGAGCAGACTGAACTGATATTACAAGAAGAACAAACTGTTTAAACTGTGAAGACTTCAAGTACTTCAAGTGTGTTATAGTACTCAACTACAAACTATAACTGAGACGGCAACAAGTTATATTAAATTTCCTTCACATGAATCTACAAACTTAACTTGAAGCTGTTTGTGTCTCATGTTTCAGTTTTAGTGATTAACCTCATAGTTTAAAGGGCTGGAATTGTGTAATAAATTGTGTCCAGCTGCAGGTAAACATGCTACTGATTTCATTATGTTGTACTCTGATTGGCTGGGGGTGAAGGTGGGGGCCACACCTCCAGCCAATCAGAGTAGGAGCTCATTAATAATGCGGATTTTATGTAAATATCTTCAGAAACAGCCTGGAGGACAGAGAGGAATCTGGCTGTAAGGAAAGATGGATTTAGAGAAATCTAAACAACTTTTGGTGAATAAAATGTCAGATATGTTTAAAATAAACTCAGAAAAAATCAGTCAAAAAAGGCCAAAATATCAGATATTTAAAGGTTGTTTGCTCATAAATTCAACTCAGGACTTGATGAATTAATCTTTTCAGTGGGTGAAGTGGTGAAAGCTCTGTAGCTGTGTGACTGAACACAAACATGACGATCACAATGACAACGAGGTGTTTCTGTCAGGTTTTATTGAATTCATCCAACACAAACACTTTGGTTCCTCTGATGGAGAAACTTCACTCAGTACAGAGTTACAGATTATCATTCAACACAACATCAACCAATCCTGCTGTCTGATTAATGAAGTCTATCACACCATCTAACATTTTACCACCGTATGTTTGACAGAATCTAACAACATTTAAAAAATTATTCATCCAATCAGGATGAAGAGTGAGCTCCACTGTCAGAGTCAACTTTATTTAATCATTTATTTATTAGTATAAGTGTCAGTCTGAGTCTGAGCATCTATCAGTGTCCATGTTTTCGTGGACCTGAACAACCTTCCACACTCACTGCAAAGCTCTTGAATATGTTTGTTATTTCTGCATCTTTAACGCACAGCGCTCCCCCTGGCCTCCTATACTGTGTCTTTGCTCTGTTTACATCAGCAATACAGGTCCAGGGTTTATTCTGATCCACAGCTACACACCACTTTGAATGATCATCGCCAGCATCCCATTCACCCAAACCAGTTTTTACAGATTCGATATTTTGCACTTTTTCTCCATTTGTAGGGCAGAAGGGACCATCACGCTCATGCTGGCGGCCCCAGCTCTGGACATCCACATCACTGTTGACCTTCTCCGAGATAGTGACGTAAAGATCTCCAACTGCAAGAACAACATCTTGTGTTGGTTTGTCTCATGTTGACCCTTTAGGGATGAATAAGTTTTCTGAACTGAATCGGTAGTAGTGATGATACACATCCCAAGAACTTAAACAGAAACATGCAGGAAACTCACCCTCTACCTTACTGGACCGTTGTTTAGCAATGCTGTAAAACTTCTTCCCTCCACTGGATACCAGCTGCTGGAACTTATCAGGTTCCACCTTAGGTTTTTTGTGGGTTTTGAGGGTTCTGTAGGGGTTTTTCTTCTCTGCAGCGTCCTGAAGCTCTTTATAAAAGCCTGATGGAATATGATGATCGAATGGGTACGCTCTGATGTACTGCAGGTGTTTACCTGAAAACATTAAGACAGACACATTTATAGTATCATTCAATTCAAACACTAAGAATAATACACAGCAAATATGAAGATGGATTACCGATATGTTCAAACTGGTCGTAGTTGAACGTTACACAGATGAACGTCTGAGCGTTACTTGCTCCACTTTCAGGCCAGAAATGATTTTTATCTCTCTTGTAAGGGAAATGTGGTGTGCTGTGTAACAGCCAGACTCCTCTGCGGTTCTTCTGCACCATCACAACCCCTGTGAACATGAACAGTCAGACAGCAGCTCATCTGAAGCAGCTACACCAGACTGACAGAGCTGAACCCCAACTGACCCAAACACAAGGTCATGGACCAGCTGGACAAATCTGAAGTCGGTTTGATTATTGAAGGTAAATCAGCAGAGAACAGAAAGACATGTTCCCTGTGAGAGAGAAGCTTTCTCTGTTTACCTTTACTGTGACCGTATGAAGAAGAAACACTCTTCTTCATATAATCCGGAGGCTGATCGTTGTAGCTGATGAATCCAAAGTTTGGTGGCTGTGAGAGAAAACAGAAGAAACAACTTTTTAAAGAAGCAAGGTGTTAATCTGATCGTTAACAACGATCAGCCTGAAACCACATGACCATATATCCAACCCATCTCTGTAGATGCCCCATTGGCTGATATGTGTCTGGATGTACATGATTGGTTGACTTTTATATTTTTTTTCACTTTTTTTTTTTTTTTTTTACTGTTTTTCATACCTAACTTACTCTATTTAAATGTTGTCTGTAATGTGTTTTATGATGACCCTAATGAAGGCCACCAGCCGAAACGCGTCTCTCATCTCTTTAGACTTGTTTACCTTCTCTGTGCACCGTGGAAGTAGGTGAAGTTGAGCCAGAAACCTTTACTCTGCATCTGAATCTTTCTGTCATTGTGAAAACTAGTGCAGTGCCCGTTCAAAACACGTCTGTTCAGCAAAGAAAACTTAATCCAGCTTGTGTGAGGTGTGAATAAGGATAAACAACAACAACATGAAAGAAACTAACATTCTATCATACACAGATGTTTTATATAATAAGTACTCTAATAGTAAATAAATGTTCTTTTCTCATTCAGGTCAGATTTGAGCGGGTATGTTTGCTCCAAAGATTTGAGCTTTGTCTGTAATGGTGATTCTAGACATGGGCTCAGAGTGTCCATTCTTGATTAAAAGTTCTGGTTTCTCTTTTTAGAGCACTTTTCTCTGATTCACGTCCCGTCTCGTCTCCGCTGTTTCTGACATGCTGGAGTCAGTCGGCAGAGCCCTGAAGCTCCGCCCCGCACAGAGCGGAGCAGCTTATTGATCGCTGGTTTATTCAAAGTTTATTAATAATAAATGTATCGTGTGTCCAAATTGCACCAAATTGGACAGTGCACTCCCATGGGTCCCCAGCCATACACCTGCCAATTGTGGAGTTGATCCTATGAACGGATCAAGAGTTACGCGAAGGACATACAAACAGAGATTCCTTCCTTTAGTAGATGAAAATTTCTGGCTGCTATTTATTTGTCTGTGTTGCTCTGTGGTTTTACTCACTTGCTGCGTTTTAATGGAGCCTATTAAGGTGTTATTGACAGATGGTGTACAGAGAGCACAATCAATTACTGGAAAAAAATAGAAACGGGTGGCTGAGTCTCTAAAATAATACTCACTGGAGTAAAGAGCGGATGCAGGGTGTTTGCCAGGATGCCGTTAGGATCATTGATGAGCTTTTTGTTAGGCTGAGACGTTACATTATTCTGTCCAGCTGGATAAATGTAAACATAATCCAAACCAGTCAGCCCTTTATCTTGAATTCTGGGTGTCTTGTATAAGATGTACCTGATGAAACAGTCAGAGAAGACAGAAATCAGAACATAACAGAGACTCTGAAGAGTAAACTGTGGCAGTCACAGGATTAAACAGACATTAATAACTTTAACTGACCTATAAAACATTCAACTGTTTGTTTATCAGTATATTTACATGCAGATGAGAAATACATGCACTATAGGAACCTGCTTACTGTAAACCCACATATGCAGCAGCCGGTCATTAATCAGAGCTTATTTATGAACCAGGACTCCTTGTTTTAAGTGTTTTACTGATATGTTTCTTCTAGTTTTATCCACACTGTGAGGTCAGTCTGTCGGTTCATAACTTTGCTTTAGACTCAAATATCTCAACGACTGTTGGATGGACTGATGTGAAATGTTGTTGACAGTTCAGTTAATGATGCTTTAAACATCCTTTCAAAGCTGATTGTGATTGTTAACATGTCAACCTCATGGTGGCAGTAGAGGAACAGTCAGAGGATCACTGATCATCCATCCAATAGTTGTTGAGAAGTGACGGAGCGACAGACATCTATAGAGACGCTGCTAGCGAGGCTAAGAACTGAATGAACTGTGTCTAAGTTTGCTCTGATTGGCTGATTGTGACTGTTTGTGCTACTTTAACTTGTGTGGTTTCATGCTGAAGGACAGACAGCAAACATCTGCTGCTGCTGGACCAACTAATCTGTGTTTTATTGTTTTCTTAGAGGACAAACCAACATGGCTGCCTGGTAGATGTGCAAGTGTTGTCTCACCAGTCCACTTCACCGTTGTTCTCATCTCTGCAGCTCACTGAGCCCTCAGAGCTGCAGCACAGCAGACTGACCGTCAGCGCCAACCTCCACATGACTCCCTGAAACACACAGCAGCACATCAGCTCTGCCTCCTTTCATTCAGTCAACACATTTAAAGTCTCTGCAGATAAAAGACTGAAGCTTTGATTAAAATGTGATCTATGTTCCACTTACGTTACCGTGGTTATGTGTAATATCTTATAACTTCTATATGAATGTAATCAACTGGTGTCGGAGTGAGCTGCTGCATTGTTTGGTTGGTTTTGAATGACATTGATCATGTTGGTCATGTGTTGCTTATTGTTTTTTTGCAGCTGGGTGCAGCACTTTTTGCACTAGTGCACCACAATCTTTGATGTTTACAATAAGATCAGTGTAAATATCAGCCTGGCTGCTTCATTGGTGGAGCTCTAATCACTGATAGTGGTGATTGGATGTTTGGGTGGGATATTATTGATATCAATACTGTTACTTTTATCAATACTGCTTATCAGTTTGGTCCTTATCAATACACTGAAGCAGCATTCAGCACTTCATGAAAAAAACAGACGTATCTGTATCTATCTAAAGTTTGTTGTTGGGCCTCTATTGATCCCCACCATACACAGTAGTACTCTACAGCTGGAATGATCAATGATTGTGTTTGTGACAAAACAAGTCACCTGAATATTTTCACTTGTGCTTCAGGAAATAATGATCAACACTTTATACACTGATCAATCAATGGATTATTAAAGACAATAATGACAGTCCTCCTGTGATGGAATAATACCAGCTGACCCTCAGTTTGATGAAACACAACTTTACAACTAATGAGCTCAATAGAAACTAAAACTATTAAAGTCTTCAGACAGAGTCCCTCTTCAGGACCAGGACCAGCAGATGGAGGATGGAGGACCTGTCAGACCACCTGTTGGACTTCACTGCTGCTCATTTATTACTAATTATTGATTAATCAGATTATATAGAGCCAGATGATGTGAAGTAAACCTGGAGCTTTGCCCACTTTGTGACTTAACTCTCATTTATTTAAATAAAACCATCAAAGTTAAAGGAAGATAAAACAGATTCACATGAAAACTGGCAAAGTTATCTTCTACAAACCTGAAGACATATTTAAAACAGTTCCTTAAAGGACAGGTCACCATGTTTCCATAGTAACAGTGAAAGAGGTTTTCCTGGCTGTAATCATCCCTCCTGTTCATACTGGATATTAAAAGATCCTTCAAATGTGCTTTCAATGGAAGTGATGGAGGCCAAAATCCACAGTGTGTCCACACAGTCATTTTATCTGAAGCTTCTATTCAGCTTCAGCAGTCTGAGTTAGTCATATCAAGTGGATATCTGACACATTTACAGTCTTTTTAGCATCAAATTCCCTCTTTGTGTTTCCTCGGACAGTGTTTCCCTGTTGAGCTGCAGGTGGAAGTATAGTAACAAAAAGAGGAACTTTGGTACTAAAAAGACTGTAACGTTGAAAGATATCTACTTGATTTGACTCATTTGGACGCTGAAGCTTCATATTAGCTTCAGATCAACTTTAAATACATTAATGGTCAGAATGAACAGGAGGAATGATTACAGCAAGAGAAACATGTTTAATGTTTATTTGATGACTGACTGATGAAACTTGAAAAACTGTGAACTCGTCCTTTAAAGACAGTTTTTAAAGAGTTTGTCTGTTTTGTTATTAAGTTTTGGTCAAACTTTATTTTTTTACTAGAAATGTGAAATTATCTTTTATTTTATATGAACAATAATGTATTTTATCAGTATAGTTTTCCTCGTTACAGTTTAAAGTGTAATACAGCTCATATCTTTAGATTTTGATGTAACATCTGAAACTGTTTCTGTCGTATGTGATGTATTTCTGAGATGCTCTTTTCTGTCCACTAGTAGTAAAAGCAGTTTTAATACAAATATCAACCTTCTGTCTGGAGGAGGAAGAAGAAGGTTAAACACGCTAAACCAACCGGAGAGAAGAAGTACAAACATATCACCTGTTTGCAGCCTCAGTTTCAGTCAGCAGTGATGCTTCGTCCTCTTTTCTGTTGCTCCAGAGAGTCGCTCACTGCTGCACCTGAGCCCACCTGCTTTATACCTGCATCCCTCTCCACCTCCTGCACATCACCAACATACGGAGTCCCTGAGGGGACATGGGCAAAAAACAGACAACATTTGAGGCCACATTTTACTACATCGAGTGTTTGAAATGCTACTGCGTGCGAAGGAGATATAATTAGTTCCCACATTGTGATTAATGTGTGTGCAGGAGATAAGTGTATATACACAGAGCCAGAACAACAGACCAGCCTTCCTTCCTGGAACATGAAGTTCACCTGCTGCAACTATCGCTGCAATGAGTTTTGAAGTGTGGTGACATGCAGCTGTGTGTGATGTAATAATCCTGATCAGACCAACTGTATTTCAGCCATAACTCTAATGTAGCCTGTCTCACCTGTAAATGGTCACATAGTTTAATAATTATTGTTACACAACAGTGTTTGTGCTGCAATGTGTCTCAAGAATAAAACATGAGACGCTACTTTGGCTGAAAAGAAAGTTGGAAAAGAGGCTGATGAGCTGCAAACCAGACGTGTCCTTCATAAAAAGGAAGAATATCGAGTTATAATTAACTAGTCTGGTGTGTGTAGAGGTGTGTGTGGTTATTCTGTAGCAGCCTGGTGTTGTTTTCAGCTGATTTAATGAAGGTAAACACAGTGAACCAACGTGCATAATGCAGCTCAGTTCAGCCTCTGTGAATTTCCACCTGGGGACAAACTACCTGCCTGACAGGTATGTTGACCTCAATCAATTCCAGTTCTAATAATATAAAAACACAGGTTAGTATTCGTAAGTTTATGATTCCTAGTGAGTTATTATTGTTATTATTATTATTATTATTATGGAATTATGGTAGTTACATATAAATGTTGATGGCTAAGATGAACAGTGACTGACATAGTGAATCTCTGGCTGATGGTAGAATCACTTGCAGGAACTTGCATATGTGTATTTGTGATTTGATCTATTGGATGGATGACTGTGTGGTGCACAAAATGAAAGTGTAAGAGGCGAGTTTAATGAGTAACTGTGGGGAAGGAAATCATGTGTGTTTATCACATCAGTAAAAATCCATCCATCCTGTATTTTTCTGGCACAGATCATGAGATTTCCAGTGAGCTACGTGCTATATTCAGATGCTACCGCCCCTCCATCTCCTACTGTTGGACCAAAGTATTGTTCAAGCCATCCTGCTCTACTGCTCCACCTGTTTCTTCAACATGCTCTTTGTCACAAACTCGCACGCAAAACCAACACTGCTGCCAAGATAAAATGTCTTCGCACACCCACAGCTTCATTGTCAGGACATCGCACACCCACTCAATCACCACTTCACTGTGCTGCCCTCTGGGCGCGGTTACAGGTCTCTGAGGTGTAGCACGGCTCGCTTTGACAAAAGCCTGATACCAACAGCCATAGCAGCCGTAAACAAGGACTCGCTGAACTACGAGTCTTTGGCCTGTTGTTGTTGTGTGATGATGTGTATAAAGTGTAATGTTGATTTTCCCTGTGATGTACAGTGCAGGGGACAATAAAGTCTAACTAATCATCTACCTGCTTGACAGATATGTTGATCTAGTAGGAGGAGAGCAGAGTCGCTCTCACCACACTAAGGAGTGTATGTGTTTTTCTCTGCTCAGCTAGTTCATTAACAGGTCTAACGATGGCAGTGAGTCAGAATTAACTCTGATTGATGCAGTTGACAGGACTCTTAATTAATTTAGATCAGCAATGAGTGGAAGATGAATAAAATCTTGGATCATTAACATGTGAAACTGTAACAGGTCTCAGACTGAGAACAAATAAAAATAAGATTTCCTGTAAAAACAGGAGAAAGAATGAAACAGGTGACAGGTGTTTCTGTTCAGTGCAGTTTCGCTCAGCAGAATCTGTCTGTTAATATGCAAAATATATCTTTTTTTAATCTCTTTCTATATTTTGTTTTCTGTGTTCCTATTTTATCAGTACAAAGATCCATAATATCAAAAATAAAACAAAATACATAGGCTAGTTACAATCTATTTGCTTTCAAATAAAACACACAGTTCTCCATTTACCATTAAAATAAGTTCAGTCAGTGTACTGCTGCATTAATGAACCCTCATTCAGTCCATTGACTGAGCTTGTGTTTCTATTTACCTCACAACTACCTACAATCAAACATTACTATTAAATCTAGAATTTCTAGGTTCTCACATGTTCTTATTTAATCTCACTCATAATGCAAATAAAAAAACTGTCACATTGCTACTAATGACTATGTCAGTTCAGTAAAAAAACTGAACTGAAGACTTGCAAAGTTTTAACTTTTCAAAGTGCTTATAATGTTCAAGAATGTTTATATCAAACCATAACACCAATAATATATTCATTTACAACAAGCTGTTATATATGCAATAATAATAATAATCTCAATGAAAACACATTGTTGGCGCCATCTTGGTTCACACACGACACAAAGGAAAAACGTATTTCTCTACTTGTTCACAAAACCAAATAAATGTACTAATTACTCTTACAAAACCAGTCTAACATTTAATTTAAATCTTAATCAACATGTTTATGTAGTTATACAAGTTTTAAAACTTCACAAACTTGTAAAAACAGGACAAAGAATGAGACAGGTGCTTCTGTTCAGTGCAGCTTCGCTCAGCAGAATGAGGAAGCGATGAGAGTCCACGGGAGAAGCAACGCGCCACACTGCTGCTGCCATTATGACCATTATGGCGCATATTAGAATATTCCTCTCACATAAATAACTTCCCATACAAACAACATTTAGCATGTGTGGATGTCTGTGTGTGCCAATCAGTACACAAATAGTGGTGCAGTGTATTGCATGGTTGAGGTAGGATTTGGCACGGCGTGGGGCAGCGGAGTGTTTTGGAAGGAGTGTGGTAGATCATAGGGTATGTCTGAATGGACCACTGATGGTGGTCCATTGCCCCCCCCCCCCCGTTGTAAATTGTTTGGGGTTGGTAAGAGGGTTGGCCTGATGACTCAAACATGAGCGTCTGGTGTGGACCTCTGGGTTTGTGGCTGACTAGTCTGATCATAGTAGGGCTGCCCACTGACTGTTTGAGGGTCTATTTTCTTGTTGCATCACATCTTCTTGCTAACATTGTGCGGGTACTGAATTATAAGGTAAGTGCTCCTTTTCTGTCCATTCCTCCTCTGCTCTGTACAACCTCCGGGACTGAAAAATGGAGCCCATGTGGAAGTGCCAAAAACTGCAGTTGGAAAGGCCACTTGAGGCTCCAGAAGCGAGTCAATCCCCGCAGTCTCCCGTGTTAAAATGCCCAACTTTACAACAGAATAAACATGTTTACAGCCTGGTACAAGTGTACATGGGTTGTATTTTCATATAACTCACCTATTTAAATTTTATTAAGGCTTACATAGTTAAGGGTGTGGCTGCTTTGACTGACAGGTGGGAGCCGTCACAGGCCAGTCGCTACCACGGCGACAACGTTGGTCAGGTAACATAACTGCTACATGTGGCCCTGCATGTGAATTATTGCACACTGCTTGTGAATATGTTTTGCTTTCCCTCTCTCTCTCTGGCACTCTCCCTCCCTTCCACCTGCCTTCTCCTGTAGGAGCGGAGCACCTGAAATCAATAAACCATCAGAGAAGAAGGGGGGACCTGAGGAGCAGTGAGTGAGAGACACATACCCAACATCCGGATGCACAGCTTGTGGGCAATTTTTCTCCCTTTTTCCTCCCAATTGTTTTTTCCAGCATGTTTTAGAGTGTTGGTTTTCTTATTTTAGTTTGCTATCTTAGTTTGGGTTGGAGATTACTGGTAGTCCAGTTATCGGGTTTTGTTTGGTTCAGTGTAGTTTAGTTTTTTCTTTTGGTAGTTTAGGGGATGAGCTGGGTGCAATGGCCCATTGCTTGGCTGGCCCATCTTTGCTCCTTTTGGCTGGGATCTCCACCCACTTTTTTTGTTTTCTTTGTATTTTGTACATTGTATAGTTTATTATTTTCAAAATAAAGCTTGTTGTTTTCTTGTTAACTCAGAGGTCTTGGTGTCGTTTTATATGTTTCGGTCTCCAGTTGAGCCTTTACTTGTTTACAGACTGTAACATATTTGGGGGCTCGTCCACACGTTTGTCCACACTAGCATGTTTCTGTAGGCTTGCTTTAAATGCAGAGTGCAGGTAAGTTGCTGAAGGCTTTTTGTTTTTTTCACCTCAGTGTTGTCGCTGTGCATCTCTTTATTTTGCAGTTACTCATGATTGCAAACTGTGTCATAGTAACTTTTTCTCTGTCCACATGTTAACTGATATGTAGTTTGACACTATTATGTGTTGCTTTGATACCTTGTGTAGTTTGCTATTTGTTTGCATGGTGCCTATGTTTTGTGTTGGACACCACTGATCTTGTGCTGCTGTTTTGTTTGGGCAGTGATCCTTTTGCATGTTGTGCTATTTTTGGGGGGCTGTAATAGATGTTTTGTTGGCTTTGCGGTTTTTATGGTTGGCATTTGTTTGACATTTGTTCTTGATGATGGCGTTTAGAAAGAAATTGAAGAATTTGTTGCACAACCTAGCCTTGATAAATTCCATCGTTGCCCAAAAGAGCCTCAGACTTCACCATGCTTGTGAATTGAACGTGTCAGAAAGTGTAGTGGTCATCTTTTTTATTAGATCATTTGTGGTTGTTGCCGCTTGTTTAGCCCTGCGTGAGGCCTGCGTGAGTCCTGCGCGAGGCCTGCGCGAGTCCTGCGCGAGGCCTGAGTGAGGCCTGCGTGAGGCCTGCGTGAGCCCTGCGTGAGTCCTGCGTGAGCCCTGCGCGAGGCCTGCGCGAGCCCTGCGCGAGGCCTGAGTGAGGCCTGCGTGAGCCCTGCGCGAGGCCTGCGCGAGTCCTGCGCGAGTCCTGCGCGAGGCCTGCGCGAGCCCTGCGTGAGTCCTTTTGATTGAGTCCTGCGCGAGGCCTGCGTGAGGCCTGCGTGAGCCCTGCGTGTGCCCTGCGCGAGTCCTGCGTGAGCCCTGCGCGAGCCCTGCGTGAGCCCTGCGTGAGGCCTGCGTGAGGCCTGCGTGAGTCCTTTTGATTGGTTAATTTTGTTGTCACTCTATATTTGTTTCATGTATGTTTTCTATGAGCTGAGCCTGCAACCAAGGACCCAGCAGGCCCTGGGAGGCCATATGGAGAATCGCAGGCAGACACATCCAGTTCTAGCTCCAAATACTGGGTTTATGGTTATGATAGTAACTGAAATCAAACAAAATATTTTTTAAGAACCACATAAATATTTTTAATAACTCATTAAATCTAGAAAGATGAGAATTCCAGCAACACTACCCAACTTACCTCATTTAAATGTTGCTTATAATGTGTTTTATGATGACCCTGATGAAGGCCACAAGCCGAAACACGTCGGTCAACTAATAAAGTTGTTCTTCACACTACAAGTGTTGCCGGAGTTCTCATCTCTCTAGACTTCTTTCCCTTCTCCGTGCACCTTGGAAGTAGGTGAAGTTGTGCCAGACACCCTCACTCTGCAATAACTGATTAAATGACCAACAACAATATAATATGATAATAAAATAAAGTCGGTTAAACTACTTTTGAAGCAGACGCTGGTAGAACCTCCTCTACCCTCCAGTGTGCACAGTGCTGTCAGCAGCTGAGCAGCTTTTATAACTGAACTAATATCTACTGAACTAAAACTTCTCTAACTGTGTGGAAATCTGATGTTTTCACATCACAGATGTTGAACAGCATTAAAAGCCCAGAGAAACAGAAATTAGAGCATCTTTAGCTTCTGCACTGTGTCATTTTTACCGGATAAGTGACTTTTGTGCCTGAACAAGCACCTCAGAAAGTTAATGTTGAGTCCTGTGCTTCTGATTCTTGAATCTGAATTATTGGTCAGACTGTGACTCGTGCAGCGCTGCTTCCTGCTCTGGTAGAACAGGAAGGAACTGTATAAACAGGAAGTGCGATTGATAAAAACAATCACAGCAGAGGGTGTTGGTTTGGTTTCAGGAGAACAATGAAGTCTGGTATTCAGATAAAACAACAAACTCTCAAATACTATTTATTTACATACATTTATATTACATTTTAATAATATATATATTTATGCCATAAGTCTTTGAAATTATTAAAAATGTTTTCTACCTGTAAATATCTGTATTAACACTAAAAATCATATTTAGTTTCACTGCTGGAGGCCTGAGACTGAGATAACACTGTGTTTACATCTCTAACCACAAATCACTAAATAAAATGAAACAAAGCATACAAGATGTAGAACTGAAAGTCTTCAGCTGTGATTTAAAGAACTGAGAGTTGCAGCAGACCTGCAGTTTTCTGGGAGTTTGTTCAGATATGTGGAGCATAAAAACTGAACACTGCTTCTCCAGGTTTAGTTTTGACTCTGGGGACAGAAAGCAGACCTGATCCAGACCACCTGAGAGTCTGGATGGTTCATAACGCAGCAGCAGATCAGAAATGTATTTTGGCCCTAAACCATTCAGTTTTTTATAAACCAACAGCAGTATTTTTACCAGGTCATCAGACGGAGATGCAGGATCCTGCAGCAGTGGAGCAAATCTGTTCTCCAGTTGCACACTCGATTGCTGGGCAGGTTTCTTGTTAGTTCTCTCTTTCACCGCTGTCCATGGCTGTGTCCTACTAAGAACAGGAGTTGGCATATCTGCCTAACCTGACGCACCAGATGGTTGGTTACACAGAACCATCTGAGAAGTTGTCTTTGGAAACTGTTTGGAAAAGGGCAGGTACTTTCAAAAAATACTTGGCAGGTGATTGGATCAAGCGGCTGTAAAATGAAGCCAAAAACTGCAGTTCCTTGAATGGCCACTTGAGGCTCCAAAAGCGAGTCGATCCCCATAGACCCCCATATTAAAATGCCCAACTTTACAGCAGAAATAAACATGTTTACAGCCTGGTACAAACAACGGTTTTGGTCTCTGTAGCTAATTTCCAGAGTAGCTCAGTTTTCCAGAACTGCCTTTGAGAAACCAACGGGTGACGTCACGGTAACGACGTCCATATTTTTATACAGTCTATGGATTGGATGAACCATCCATCTATCACTATCGGTCACCATCTATCACTTCTCGCAGTTGTCACACCACTGACTGGTCCGAAGCCTAACAAGATGGATTCTTGCATGATCCTGTGATCTCACAAATACAGCTGCCTTGCAAGGTAAATCTCTGCCCCCAGTCCAACAAAAACCAGTCACTATTCGAACATTCTCTGTTCTGCATTAAACTCAAACCCACTATTGGCCACTTTTCTAAATTCAGCCAATAATTACATGAGAAATGGGTTAATTTAAAAGCTCTGATTCAGCCTGCAGTCTCTTGTCTCTATGTCTCTTTCTGTTTCACTATCAGCATGCCAATCAGACCTGTTCTAATCACCACAATCTGCACCTTATTTCATACTGTTTTGATGTCAACTGTCAGAGCAGGTCGTCCCGTTCATGTGCTGAAAAGTCCCTGAGCAAGACACTGAATGCCAAGTTGCTCCTGATGGCCAGGCCAGCGCCCTGCATGGCTCCTCCGCTGCCATTGGTGTGTGAGTGTATGCATGAATGGGTGGATGAGAGGCAAAAATTGTAAAATTCTTTGTCCTTTAAGGTAGAAAGGCGTTACATTAGTGGTGTCCATTTACCATTTACCTTCATACATTTAGACGTTGAATGACTGTTGTACGAACGCCCAATCAAGATGGCCCATAATGTTCAAAAATAGTTCTAAAATTGGAATTATGCCAATATCCGGGACATTACCTGGCCTACAGCTGGACATCCTTCCTGGGCATCCCAGCAACATCAAAATATGTTACCATCATCAACGGGCCAGTTCAGCTATTCTGCTGAGGTTCATGTACACATTGTGCATTCTGCAGTTTTATACATCCTATATGTCCAGATTAACAATTTAATATGCTACACGTTCTGAAATGGTCCGGCCATCCTGACCCAGACGTCTGTTATAGATCTTAACAAGGTGTCACTTTCAAGATAATCCTGATAATACATTATATATAACCAAATAAACAGCAAACTCGTTAAGTATCTCAGTTAATACCAGACATACCGTATGCATTCACTTGTACAGAAACACACTCAGTCAATATTGATGTGCAATAGTATTTTATTAGTTTAAACAACACAGAAAAAGATGATCATCAAAAGCACAGCTTCTTGTAGGTAATCGAACAGTTTGAATTCTTAACTCCTTTTATTCCATTTGATGCACTTTTCTCCAGTTTCCACTGAGGCAGCGGCAGGCTAATGCTAATGCTAACTCCAGGATTAAACAGGATGTAAACTGCTGCTTACAGTCCTCGTCAGAACTCTGTGAGGAAAACAGAGACCCTAAATCACTGAACTCTTCATCAACGTTAGTGTTCTAGAACATAAAAGCAAACTTACTGCTCAGCGTTATTTCAATACCGTTTCTGTCTTCTTGTTGTAACTGTTGCTTTTCAAACTCAGCTCTGAACTCTTGTGCTGAACTTTGTGTATTTTCATGAGACGTGATGTTCCGCTCATATTAAACATGATCATGTTTAATTTGTTTTTGTCTGTAATATATGTATATGTATATATGTATGTAATGTAGGTTTTTGTACGAAAAATACGAAACTTACAAAAGACCCATAGATGTGTTGCACAGTGAAACTTTGAGAAGTATTTGAGGTATTTGAAGTCAGGTCCAGGTGGATCTTTATTGAACATGGAAAGGACGACAACCTGTGACATCTGCTCACAGATCTGATATTCTTTCGAAGGATAAACTAACACTTACACATGCATATCTGTATTCCAAATACATGCACACATCCGCTAAAAAGCAATTTCATGATTTATATCATGATTATATGTGTTATATGTGTTATATGTATTATCGACTCTGGGAGGGGAGGGGAGGTCTCTGAGACTGTTTCTGTGAAATCATGTGACCTGCTGCCTCTCTGATTATATAAACCCTCCTCTCCTCCTCTGCAGTCTGGCTCCTCTCTGCTCTTCCTGCCTCTTCAGCATCTCACAGCTTCCTCAAGTCAACATCACAGGTAAGAACACTTTGAACGAAGAACCACAAAAAACTTTCAATATCTGGATTTTTGGACACAAATGCTGCAGGAAAAATCTCACTATAACTGAATGTAATAACTTAATAAATGAAATGTTATAGAATAACATTAAATGAAATCAAAATGAAAAACTAAAAGCTGTTTTTTCTGTCAATGAGTTCTCACACATCAATAATGTTGAAAATGTTATATGACAGTTATTTACATTTTCTCTCATTATTAGTAACCAAAGACATGAAAGTTTAAAGGAACATATCTGTGTATGTGACTACATTAATCAGCCTGTCATGGAGTTCATTGTTATTTAACTGAAGATAGACAGACACGTCTGGCACTAAATATCTTTATTATACAGCTCTCAGCTCATGGTAGTGATGCCCAGAAGAACCAAGTTACATTTAATTTACTGAAACAGAAAGCCAAGTTAATCTGGAGACAATTTATTTGTATTTAAAACCTGGATTTAATCATCAAATGTTATAAAAATCTCAATTTATTATAGAGAACCAAATGTAAGAATAAATTCTGCGTCCTCATTGGTCAGTTTTGGGGGCAGATATATTACTGTAAATGATTTACAGTAGAGTTGAATTACAGTCTGTACTTTACACATATTTTCCCATAATCCTTTGTGATTTACAGTAAGAGACTTTTCACACTGATATCCTACTGAACACATTAAAGTAAAATACTGTTCAAATGACCAAACCTGTTTACAGTGTTTGGACGCTATAAATAAGGGATCACATCACAGCCAGTGTGGACAGGAGGAATGATTACAGACACCAGTAACTTCCAAT
Organism: Thunnus maccoyii; assembly: GCF_910596095.1. NCBI lineage: Eukaryota > Metazoa > Chordata > Actinopteri > Scombriformes > Scombridae > Thunnus > Thunnus maccoyii. The sequence goes on along the minus strand of NC_056551.1, from coordinate 29,221,442 downwards.
GTGTCCACTGCATGTGATGGTAATTTGGACTTGAATAAACTAAAGTAAACCCTGTATAGAGACTGTTTGGTAAGTCTGTCCCATCATAAAATGATTTATTGTTACAGGGTCTACTGTAACCCCATGAACCCTCATTCAAACAGCCACTCACATATTATAGAAAACAAACCAAATGTGTTGTTATTGGACATTTACATTCAGATACATTAATTAACAACATTTCCTCATTATGTTGATATAAAAGTTTAATCCAGGCAGCAGGACGTTTCCTTCAGAACATATATGCTGTTTCCATTTAGTAGCAAACAAACATCATTTCTAGGAGACGTTGTTGGTCGAGCGGCTCGTCGCTCAAAATGTGCAGCACTGAAACTTTCTGCAGCAAGTTCTTCACACCTTTATTTCACTTTATGATGGTTTTCATTTTGTCCTCCCAGATACCAAAACACCTGTTTCATCCTCACCGTGTGGAGTCTCTCTGACAGGCAGCACCATGGCAACGTCGTGAGTAACATTACTACAAATAACCATTAAAATACAATTAGAACAAAATGCATGGAAGTGTGTGTGTATGTGTGTATGTGTGCGTGTGAGTGCGCGTGTGTGAGTGTGTGTGCGTGTGTGTGTGTGAGTGTGTGTGCGTGTGAGTGTGTGAGTGTGTGAGTGTCTGTGCGTGTGTGTGTGTGAGTGTGTGTGCGTGTGAGTGTGTGAGTGTGTGTGTATGTGTGCGTGTGAGTGCGTGTGTGTGAGTGTGTGTGTGTGTGCGTATATGTGCGTGTGAGTGTGTGTGAGTGTGTGTGTGTGTATGTGTGTGTGTGAGTGTATGTGTGAGTGTGTGTGTGTGTGTGTGTGGAAACAGCTCATAACAATGCAGTGGTGTGTTCACTCTGATCTCTGCCTGCACAGGTGTGTTAGGAATATTCAGCCTCTGGACAAGATGCACAACTGACAATCCCTATAATGTCATTTCAGAACAATATCATAAACTCACTGTTGATTATCTACCATAGAAAGTAGTAATGTTGTTATATATGATCAATTAAAACTCAGATAAAGGTGGATGAAGTTAGGAGACATAAACACAATACTGATGACAGAAACAGTCAGTGTCAAGTTACTGTAGGAATATTTAAAGTATTATAGAGATGTTAGAAATGACATCAGAGAATGTAAAGTATGTGAACCTCATTGTAACATCAGGAAGCTTCCAGATATGTTTTCAGTCTCTACAGGTGAATTATAGGAATATTACACAGGTCTCCAAATGATAAAGTCAGTCAACTAGTGCTCTGATGTTTTTCATGTTTCACTACTTGCTGACCTGCGTACAGCTTTCATTTTTGATGTAGTGCAGCTGAATATCATCAGGCCTCTAAGTAAAAAGGTTCTCCAGGCGTCGTCCAGCAATGTGCAGCTGAATCAGATGTTTCTCAGATCAGGGACAGAAAACAACAGACAGAAAAGACACTGATTGATTCTCAGCCTTTAATACTGCAAACAGAGTAACGTTTCTACACGACTGTGTCTTCATCAGTGTAAAACACACAAGAAATAATAATAATAATATAATAATTATGTAATAGACACAATCAAAACCAAATGATTTAGATAATAGTAAACACACACACACACACACACACACACACACACTCTCTCTCTCTCACACACACACACTCACACACTCACACACATTCACACACACACACACACACACACACACACATACACACACACACATTGAACCACTGACCTTCTGATTAGTGGACAACCTGCTCTATCTCCTGAGCCACAGACACCACAATACTAATTAATATCAGAGTAAAACAAATACTAATGTGATGTCATAGTGGACTCATTTCCTTATTGTCAGCTGATGCAGTGAGTGTTGCTGCTCAGATTTCTGTCAGCAGCTGGAGGTAAATATGAGTTTGTTTGGAGGCTGATGGATCTCAGTGGTTTCTGTTCTGTTAAACTGTGATGAGCTTCATGATATCAGTAGCTGAGATGCTGCTAGAGGTTCAACCACTGAGCTCACAGCTGCAACATTTAGGCTTTTATTCAAATCAGCAATTATTACACTTTATTCTCTTTTATTTTATTTCATTTTATATCTTTTAACTTCAAATAGAAAATAATGACTGATGTACAATAAGGGAAGAGTACAAATCTGTTCATTAAGTTTATATGTGTATTAAACAGTTCTCTATTTTTTCTCTATTTTATCTCGAAATCAGTAACGTCTCATTCAAATACAAGGACATCATCTCCAAAGGTTCTCAGATCTCTTCAGGATCTCCTGCTGTCTACCATCTGAGACCAAAGGAAGAGAAGTTTGGAAATCTGACAAGAAAAACTGTTGGTGAGAAAAACCTGAACAAGAAAAACAAAACCATCTTACTTGTAGGTGAAACAGGAACAGGAAAATCTACTCTGATCAACGCTCTGGTCAACTACACCATGGGAGTGAAGTTTGATGAAAACATCTGGTTTGAGATTGTAGAAGACGAGAAGAGAAGTCAGTCAGAGAGTCAGACATCAGATGTGATCGTGTACGAGATCTTTGGTTTTGAAGATAAAACTCTGCCCTTCTCTCTGACCATCATCGATACTCCTGGATACGGAGACACCAGAGGGATTGAACGTGATGTCAACATCAGTCAAAGATTATTTGACTTGTTCCGCTCAGAAGATGGAGTTCATGAAATTGATGCAGTGGGTCTGGTGCTGAAGGCGAGTGTGAATCGAGTGAGTGACCGACTGATGTACATCTTTGATTCAGTGACGTCTCTGTTTGGAAAAGACATTGAGAAGAACATCATCGCTCTCATCACAAACTCTAATGGAATAAAACCTGAAAATGCTCTGGAAGCTCTTAGAGCTGCAAACATTAAATGTGCCATAGATGAGGAGGATCAACCCGTTCACTTCCTGTTTGATAACTGCCAGAAAGAAGAGAGAACAAAGAAAACAAAGCTTCCTTTAGGGAACGCATGGAGGGTAACAGAGACAGGAATGGAAGAATTCACAGACTTCCTGGAAAAATCTAAACCTCAAAAGCTGAAGACGACTGTTGAAGTGTTGAACTCACGTATCAGAATAACAGCCTGCATCCACAACCTGCAAGAAAGAATCCAGCTGATTGAACTAAAACAGAACGAGATCCAACAAACTAAAGAAGCTCTGAAGAAACATGAACAAGAGATGAAGAGGAATGAGAAGTTCACTACAGAAGTTGATGAGGTCTACAAAGATAAAGAAATTATCGATGATCATCGGTGGTTGTGGTTTTATGAAGGAGCTACCTGCTGTAAAGTCTGTGAAGAGAACTGTCACTTTCCTGGATGCACATGGGCCTGGGATGCCTCATGGTGTGAGGTCATGACAGATGGTCGCTGCACTTCATGTACCAAGAGGTGTCCTGCATCAGATCATGTGAAAGAAAACTGGAGGTATGTGAACAAGACGAGGAAAGTTCAGAAGACCCTTAAAGATGTGAAGCAGAAGTATGAAAAAAATAAAGCTGAATGTGAGAAGGAGATGAGTCTGATGGAAAATCTTCAAACAGAGATGGAAGAACTGAAAGCTGAGAAGATAAAGTTGCTGGATGAGGCCTACCAACATGTTCTCACACTGGAGCAGAAAGCCCTGAATGTTAACTCAATGTCCACTCATGTCCACTTGGACTTCCTGATTGAGAAGATGAAGGAGAGAAAAGACAGAGTAAAGGTCCAGAAGCTGGAGGAGATGAAACGTCGAAGGGATGAAGGAACTATGACAGATACACTGCGGAACATGTTTGGTAAACTAACAGCATTTGGTAAAGCAGTTAAAGATGCAGTGATGTAGATGAACAACATCAGACAGCTGTATAGACAACAAGCTCTACACTGTTCATATAAATGTTTAAACATCACAAACATTACTTCATTATAATCCTTTTAATTACAATGTTGATGTAAAAACTACATCAGAAAATAACTGAATCATCTTTTAAATGTGAAATGTGTGATTGTGAGAAACAGCGAGCTCTGTTCCTGTTTGTTCTTGTAGTTTAATGTTTAATTATCGACGTCACTTCACTGTTCAGATTACAGGAGAATCATTTGTTGATCCACATCAGTCAAAGCAGAGTCAGAATCTGTCTCACAGTAACAGCAGCTGTTGCTTTTCTTCTTATCAATACTCTTTTTTACATCACTTCCTGTCATAGTTCAGCCTCTTTTCTGCTCTCAGCTTCAGTCATAATATCAAAACACAACGTCAGTGTGTTCAGTTGCACTTCAGGAACCAAGAAACAAGAAGAAAAGTGCTGCTTTCAGTAGTTGGAGTAGGGGATCAGAGAAACCTTATTCAGATTTCTCTGCCATGTACGTGAGAAAGCAGGTTTCTAATCAGCTTTAAAACAAGTTCACATGTGCAGGACAAAAGACTACAGATGAGGAAAGTAACAGCAGAGCGGCTGATAAAAGTAGAGATAATTAGACGGAGCGATGCCTCCTCGTGTTTGAAACCATTCATCCAAAGTCTGATTGAAACTCAAACTAACACAAAGTCTCCTGTAGCATCTAAAGAAGTCAGTTCATTTAAACCTTATTAAACATGATTGATTTTCTCATTTGAATGCGTTTGTTCAGACGATGTTACAGAACGTTGAAATATTCTGCTGTGTTGGACGTGAATCCAATTTTCTGATGTTTGTGTTTTTGAGTGAAGTCATGAAATCTCATTTGCTTCTGTTTGATGAGATTTTCTTCACGTGTATTTGAATCATACAGCTTGTAATGATTAGTTTAATATTTCAGATGACACAAGTTATTTTTGAGTGATTGCAGTATATTGTGTTATTCTACATTAAATCATATCCTGCTTGATGCATTTTTCTGTGAATCATGAATAGAATCTTAGCTTACCCACCCATCTGAGAAAGCTTCTGCTGAGCTACAACAAGCGGCAGGTTTCAGGAGTGACATTTCTGTGTAATTTTCTCGAGAGTCCAGATTAATATGATGTGAAAGTTATTGTGTTATTCTACATTAAATCATATCCTGCTTGATGCATTTTTCTGTGAATCATGAATAAAATGTGATCTTGATGAAACCAGTTTGCTCAGAGTGTCTTCACTGGATCATCAGCTGCTTTCTGAGTCTGTTGAAGCTTCTGCTGAACTTTGTTCATTAAATGTCTGTTTGACTTTATTCTGAGCAGCAAGTCTGACAGAGACTCAAAGAAAACACAGCTCACATCATCATAGTGAACATATCCTGAAGAATATTAGATCGACTCTGGATGATGATGTTTTCTGTAGTGACCACTAGATGGAGCCACAACTGATGTGGACTGAAGGAAACCTGAGCAGACTGAACCACAACATGTCTGTCATAACACATTCAAATCTATTTAATCTGCTCCATGTTTACTTAACTCAGTATTCAACTATAACTGAAACACCTCCAATAACATATTTTAATTCAAGTCTTCACTCACCTTTAGTTTCCTCCATCAGAGAAATCTACAAACTTTCCTTGAAGCTGTTTGTGTCTCATGTTAAAGTTCAGGACAGTGCAGAAACTACAGGGCTGAAACTTATATTTCATTTGATTAAAAGGCAACATCCTCTCCAACTTTATTAATATTTCTGTTAGACTCTTCCCTAAATATGTTAAATAATAAATATCTGTATATAATCTGTCTTTGATCATTAAATGTTTGTTTCTCTTTATTCTGTCAGAGACTCAGTGGAGAAACAGACACCAACATCATATCTCATATTAAATAAAAGTATCATGAGGAATATCTGATAAACTGTTATATGACTGTTATTGATTTCTGTATTGATCAACTGATGTGGACTGAAGGTTAGGTTCTTTATTACTCAACTCTTCACTTTAAAGGACGAGTTCACCATGTTTCCAGTGTGTCTTAAACCAACAGTCAGTGTTTTTCTTGCTGTAATCATTCCTCCTGTTCATACTGACCATTAGAAGATCCCTTCATAATGACCTTACAATGGAAGTGATGGGGGACAAAATCTACAGTCCTCCTTCTGTGCAAAAATGAATCTCAAAGTTTATATGAAGCTAATATGAAGCTTCAGCGTCCAAACAAGTCAAATCAAGTAGATATCTTTCAACGTTACAGTCTTTTAGTGGAGCTCATTAACATTTACAAACTCGGAACCAAGAGATTTCGGCTTTGATTTCACAGATCTTGCTTCTTTCTTCTCTGAAAACTGTTAATAGTTCCATGTTTTTACTGCAGATGTGTTTGAGAAATAAACATTTCAAACTTCACATTGACTGTATTTTATTACAGAGATATTTGCCTAATAAATCCTTTTTAACAAAGAGCTGTTTTCTTCATATTCTGAATCACTCTATAAAATGTTCATCTGAATTAGTGATGGAGCCTTTTTACCCAGCATGCATCACTGTCACATTAAATCCTCAACTGAGGACCTTCACATTGTAGATGAAGACAAAAAACAACCTTTACCCGTCTAGTTGATCTGATTATAATAAACAAATCCACCTTTATAACTGTGAATATTCTGCCTCATCACACCTCACTACAACTATTAACTTGTATAATAAAACTGAAAAAAGCAAATGTCATCAAGAGTAAATATGGTAGTTTTTATTATTATCAGCCTGTTATATTAAAGGTGCACAGTGCAGACTGGATGAACTGTGGTTAAAGCTCCTGAAAGCCAAACAGAGAGAGAAACGTTCCAGCGTTCTCAGAGTGATCAGACTGTAAACTGAACAAACAGCTGTGGAGCTCCACCTGCTGGACGGAGGGAGTCACATGTTACTGACACTGAAGACAAATTTTTATCCTTTTTATTCCCTTGTCCTTAGGGTTAGGGGTTAACCACAGTCATAAATTAAATTAAATACAAAGCAGTTTTTCTTTAAAGAGTACAACAGTGTATATACATAATAAAAAGGAATAAACACAGCAAGCTGTTTTACATCAGACACATCAGTTCTTACTCTGATTAAATGTCAGTACAGGATCCCAAATCTGATGGAACAAACTTCCTCTGTCTTCATTCTAACATCTGTCCAGGTGTGATGTTTCATTTCTCTCAACCACAAATCAAACGTACAGAATCCATTTTCACACTCAATCACCATCCCAAACACAACAGCCATTTTTCATATTTATTGTCCAAAGATAAGGAGCTTGTTGCTCTATGACAGGATCAACATTTGACTTTTAGCAGTTTGATAAATAAAGGTCCTGATCTTGATGAAGATGTTGGAGCGGTGAAGTGAAGATGATGAGAGCGCAGACGCTGAACAATAGTCAATGTGCCGTAAAACCAAAACTATGCACAGACGACATTCTGTATCTTTAAAGGACACATTTTGTTTTCTTTTTGTAAAGTCTCCAGATTTTACAAACTGCACCATAAACGTTATAAATCATTTCCTGTAAGTGGAAACAGAAAAGTGTCTGAGTGTGTAAATGCAGATTATAATCCTGTAGTTTATGTAGAAGGTGAATCTGGCACACGGCTACAGTCGGACATGTTGGTGCAGTTCAGAAGGCTGATAAAAGGAACGCTGTGATTGGTTGCCTCGGGCGCTCTTCTGTTTCCATCATGACTGAATGTGTGTGAAGCTGCAGAGGAAGAATTAAACAGGTTAGAACTCAAACACCTCGACTACAACTTCAACTTCAAACCTGATTAGATTTGACTGCAGCTGTGAGTGAGAACAAGGTAAGACATGACTGTTTTATTTCTGTTTCACATCAACTTACATGTTATCAGTGACAGGAGTCAGGATGTGATTTTAGTGGTTAATGTGTAAAACATGAGTTTATATGAACATAGTTTCATTCAGGTGTAGAGTCACAGCTTCATCACAGAAGTTTTGTTTCAGCTTTCAGCTTCACAAGTGTTTGTTCACTTTAAACTGATGTAGAGCTGAGTGTAAAAGTGTGTTTTTATAGATGAATGTCTTTGTGTACATATCAAATCTTTAAATCTTTATTTTTTCTATTCAAATAGATTTTTAAAAACTCTGACAACTGAATGTTATGAACGTTCTTTTATATTTTCATTTGATTTGTTGAAATGTGAATTGTATTAATGCAAACTAATAATTCAAAGCAGATTTTTTGTATAACAAAAACAGAAGAAGAAGTTGGACTATTACAGTTTTCATAATAATTCTGTTGATGTGTCAGTTTAAGTCTGATGTCATCTAACGTATAGAAGCTCATATTGCTGGTGTTACCATCCCATTATCATTTGTCTCTAAATATTCTTTTAGGTTTTGTTTTAGATCATGCACTACTGCTGTATTTGTCAATAATGAGACATTCAGCCTCCAGTATCTAAAGTTTTCTTTACCTAAATCTATATTTAATATGACAGGGGCATGATCGCTCAGTGTGATTGCTTCAATGTGACAATCTATTACTTAATATAAATATTGTTGAGAGATGCAAAAAAAATCAATTCTGGAATAACTGTTATGGACATTGGAGAAGAAACTGAAGTCCTTCCCATTAGGGTTTTTAGCTCTTCAAGGGTCAACAAGTCCTAATTCAGAAGTCATATCATTAAGTATCTTGGTTTTTTTAGTTTGTGGTCCCTTTTCTGTTGGTGTTTTATCTAATTCACTATCTTGCACAGCATTAAAGTCCCCCCCCCCTACCACGATCATGCCCCTGGCGTATTTGGCAATGATATTTGCAATTTCTTTGAAGAAGTTCTGATCAACCTCATTTGGGGCATATAAATTCACAATAGATATCTCCACATCGCCTATGCTGCCAACTACCATGACAAACCTCCCCAGTTTGTCCTGGATAACATTTTCTGAAGAAAAGGCTAATGTCTTATTTATTAAAATTGCTACACCTCTTTTTTTTACCAAATGAAGCATAGTATACATGGCTTACCCATTCCCTTTGTAATTTCTTATGTTCTCCTTCTAGCAGGTGAGTTTCCTTCAACCCACAGGCATTATAAGTAGTTATAATCAGATTATTCATATATTTAAAATAGCGTTTTTACCATGGTCCCTTACTGTTGCTTTCAGCTTCAATATAATACACGTGCATCTGAGATTCAGTGTAGACTGCACATTTGTTACAAAGACAGAATTTAACTTTGAACATGTTAGAACCCCAGTGACTGAGGCAGCAAATCAACCCAAAACATCACTTCATCTTTTCTTCTATAAATATAGGGTTGGTGTCATTTACCAAAAAGCTCTAATTTTGTTTCACCTGTCCAAAGCACATATTCTCAGAAGTCTAGTCTGGCTTTTTTGTGTCTCCCTCTTAGAATTGGGGTTCTTCTACTATTCAGCCCAGCTCATTCAGACAATGACAGATGGTGCGATTTGAAACCATCGTACCTTGAACTTGAGGATCAGCTTGGATCTGTATTGAAGTTTTCCTTGGTTCTCTGGCGACCATTCAAGCAATCCCTCTGTTCAATAATCTCAGGCCAATTTTCCTCTTGCCACCATGTCCAGAGATGTTGGCTACAGTTCCATGGGCCTTAGACTTCTTAATAATATTGGCAACAGTAGAGTGAGTAAATTTCTCCTTTTAAACCAGCTGTATGTGTGATTAAATGATTGAAAACACCTGTGATACTATTTAAAACACAATAGTCTGCTTAAAGTATCACTCCAAATCAACAATTTCTTACAACTTTCGAAAGAGTATTATTAATAATTTTGTCCAGGCTATTTTAGAATGTCTTTGTAGAATAAGCATGAGTTCAGTTATTTTCACAACGTTTTTGTTTTGTTCCACTGCAAACCAAGCATAGATATGCACTGATAATGAACTATTGTTCAACACTGTTCGGGGTGAATGGTGCATTATTTTAATGAAATGCAAGGGTACCAATGCTTTTGGCCATGTCCATATATAGTGCGTGCTGTGAAGTGTGTATCTCTTTACATTAGAGATGCTGCACTGATGTGAAATTTCAGGGTTGATAACAACAACTGATAATTACCTGTTTGTTGTTACTGATACCAATATGATAAACAATATTATTTATCTTAACACCATGTAAATTATTTTGTAAGTTACACTGGCCTTGTGCAAACAGGCAGCAACACAGAGAGCAGAGGAGAGAAAGGCAAGAGAGGCAAGACTGTATGGACTACTATATTTTACTCTAAAACCATGTCTGTGTTGTTACTCTTAGTCCTCTCCTGACCTTTAAAAAAATCCCTGTTCACAGCTGGGTGAACAACAACAATAGTTACATTTTCTTATTTTTCAGTCAATAAAATATCAGCCACTGACATATCATCCTTCCATTACATACATGCACACTATAAAATGTACAAACTAAGTGTTTTCAGCTTGTATTACAGCTGCTTGTTGCCAAAATTGCAACAACTTTGAGATAAAAAAAACTTGGTGCATTTACACTCATGAACACAGTTATTCTAAAAGATGTTAAATTTTAGTTTGTCCTTCACCTTTTTAGTTCTAATACAAATCCAGAAAAAGAACTGCAGGATTCTTGACTTTTGACAAAGTTTTGACAGTCAGCATTTTATCATCATTATTATCTGTTTAATACAGGCTTACTAGCTGTGGACTATCAGAGAGTCACTGTGAAGTTGTGGCCTCAGCTCTGAAGTCCAGCACCTCCCATCTCAGAGAGCTGAACTTTAGTAAAAATAACCTGCAGGATTCTGGAGTGAAGCTACTTTCTGCTGCACTGGAGAGTCCAAACTATAGACTGGAGACTCTGAGGTCTGTTCACTGACTTTGTTTTCCTCTTGGACATCATTTATTTGCCCAGTTATTTAAATACATAAGAGAACTTTCATATTTAATTTGATTCGTCTGTTTTTCACTAATCACTACAAATGTTCAAAGTCCAAAATGCATGTACAGTTGGCATCACTTTGAATTTAGTCTACAATTGAAATTATCTGATATTTGTAAGAAAACTGTCAAAATTATTGTACAATTATCTGTTAGACCAATTTCATGTTTATGATTTTAATGGGAAAATAGATCAAGACTTTTATTGCATTTTCAGCAATGCCTTTTATATTAAACGTTGAGAACACAACAAGAACTTATACTTAAAGTCTCATACACAGTTTAAAAGTCTCATACAGGAGTACAGACAAAGAAAGCAAACCATATTCCAAATGCAGTTTGTATCTCTAGTCATGTCTGAGCTGCCACAAACAACAGGTGACACGTTAACATGTACATGATGCTTCCTGCCTGAAAATGATGCCATTTAGTGTAGCTGCACCACCATTCATGTGAAAGTCTAGTACAATGATGATGAGAGTACATCTGTGACTAGAAATAAATGCCTCAGGTGGAGTAAAAATATTTATTTTTCTGTAATTACTCAGGTTCTGTAGTGTCTTTAATGAAATTACATATAACTGTTACCATTTACAGGAAGAAGATAAATAATAATGCACAAGCTTTTTAATCCAACATGTCTAATTTGATTGATCTGCATTGACATGAACATGTGTCTGAATGTTGTGTTGACATTTGTATGATTTCTGTAGAAGGCTGACATGATGATGTTCCACAATAACATAATGATAAAGTCAACCTGCTCATTTTAGTTGAAAGCTCATTGATTAGGATATAGTAATTTTGAATTATACATTTAAAACCTGAAAACATCTGATTGAATTATAAATTAATTTTTATCTACATCATTTATTCTTCATTCAGATTGAGTTTCTGTAGTTTGTCAGAGGACAGCTGTGCTTCTCTGGCCACAGCCCTGAAATCCAACCCCTCCCATCTGAGAGAGCTGCAGTTGAGCTACAACAAGCTTCAGGATTCAGGAGTGAAGCTGCTGTGTGATTTTCTGGAGAGTCCACACTGTAGACTGGAGACTCTGAGGTCAGACATCATTTTTACTTCGGTGCTGAGATTAATATGATGTGAAAGTTGATAGTATGCTAATCCACACTGAGTATCTTAATGGGAAATTCTGCTTTCTTGTTCAGTGGTTTAGTCCATTGACTGTGTCAGAAGAGCTACATTTTAAAACTCTTGATCTAACAAACAACCCTACACTGGCTAATTTACTCTAAAACACTTGAGCTGATACAGTATTTAACCGTTTTTGTTTCTTTAAAATAAAAATAAATCATGAACATCAGTTAGTAAAGTTTTAGTCACTGGTGGAGTTTATGAGGTGAAGTAGCAGCATGCTGTCATTAAAATTAATGAGAGCCCTTTTTCACAGTTTCTTTTGACAGTTTTTGACCTGCATCCTGTTGAGTTCAGGTGTTTGGAGTGTCCATTTTCTAAACCTATACATTCTAAACCTTCTTCAGCTCTTAATATATCACTCAACATTATTTTCAAGTAGACCCTCTTTGCGCAAACATTGTTTTAAGTTTAAGTATTTATTCTTTACTCAGATTAAATCTATGTGGGCTATCAGTGATCAGCTGTGATTCTCTGGCCTCAGTTCTAAAGTACAACGCCACCCATCTGAGAAATTTGGAGCTGAGCTACAACAAGCTTCAGGATTCAGGAGTGACGTTTCTATGCAATTTTCTCGAAAGTCCACACTGTAGACTGGAGACTCTGGGGTCAGACAACTTTTTCTTAACTTTTGTGATGAGATTAATATGATGTGAAAGTTGTGGTGACAATAAACTGCAGACATAAAGCTAATATTATGCTAATCCACAATTAGTATTTTGAAGGGAAATTCTGCTTTGTTGTTCAATGGTTTATGATTTGTGGTTCATTGACCGTGTCAGGAGATTTTGAGCTACATTTTTAAAACTCTTGATGTAACAAACAATCCTACACTGCCTAATTTACTCTAAAACACTTGAATTTATATGGTATTTAACCTTTTTCTTTCTTTAAATAAAAAAACATGAACATGAGTTAGAATAGATGGAGTCACTGGTGGAGCTGCAAAGTGACTTTAAGTCACTGTGTATTTATTGAAGTAGCAGCATGTTGTCATAAATATTAATCAGAGCTCTTTTTAAATGTTTATCTTTTTTAACCTGCATACTTCTGGGTTCAGGTGTTTGGACTTCCCATATTCTAAATTTCTACATTCTAAACCTTCTTCTCTGAACAGATTATGAAACACTGAATGATCTCAAGCCAAATAATCTGCTTCTAACACTACATCATTTATTCTTTTTTCAGATTGAGTTTTTGTAGTTTGTCAGAGAACAGCTGCGCTTCTCTGGCCACAGCTCTGAAATCCAACCCCTCCCATCTGAGAGAGCTGCTGCTGAGCTACAACGAGCTGCAGGATTCAGGAGTGAAGCTACTTTGTGATTTTCTGGAGAGTCCACATTGTAGACTGGAGACTCTGAGGTCAGTAGAGAGTTGTCCAAATTGCACCAAATTCAACAGTGCACTTCCTTGGGTCCCCAGCAATACAGCCACCAAGTGTGAAGTAGATCGCAGAATGGTTCTTGAGATATGCAAATGACAGACAAGACAGAGAGTCCTGGCTTTATAGTTAGATGTGCTGCATCACTGACTCACAGCTGATGAAGTGATTGTCACTAAACACTGATTTATGACCTCTTTGGTTTCTTCTTCTCCCATCAGCTGGGAGTGTTGATCTGACAGAGGAATCAGAAGAAGTGGAGATGACTCTCAGTGCTGCAATCTGAACTGATCTGAGAACAGCTCCACTGTCAGACACAAAATCAGGTCCACCATCATCTCTGTGTGTTCCTCTGGATCTGACAGCGTATCATCAGTGTATCTGGACTGCTCTGTCCTTCTACACAGTCTCTGCAGACAAAATGAGACTACTCCACTTAACCACCTCCTCCACCCTCCACCTGCTCCTGAATGAACAGCAGGGGCTTGTTTAGAAAAACTTCTAAAAGTCATGTCTTTGTATTTAAGTTTAAATTTGATCTAAAACTGAGATCTCTTACCTTTTTACTTTCAAACATGTGACCATCTGTATCTGTTGAAACTGCAGATAACTGCAGAATCATTTGGCACTATAAGACTTATGGCATCTTTACTTTAAGTAAAGTCTATAAATTAAAAGTAAAAATGGTTTGGTCCCACTGAGTCCAACAGAGACTGAAAGAAAACACAGCTCACATCATCATAATGAACATATCCTGAAGAATATTAGATAAACTCTGGATAATGATGTTTTCTGTAGTGACCACTAGATGGAGCCACAACTGATGTGGACTGAAGGAAACCTGAGCAGTTTGAAATGATACTACAACACAGATAAAGTGTTTAAACTGTAGAGACCTCAAGTAGTACTTCATGGGTATTGCAGTACTCAACTACAAACTATAACTGAGATGGCACCAAGTTATATAAAATGTCAAAAAAATTTAAATTCACGTTTAAACTCACCTTCAGTTTCCTCCTTCAGAGGATTCTATAAACTTTCCTTGAAGCTGTTTGTGTCTCATGTTTAGAAATCCCTTCATAGTTTAAAGGAAACATGACGGAGCAAATTATTCCTCAAAGGTAGAAAAATGCAAAAATAAATAAATGAAAAAAAAATCAATATCAAAAGAAAAATAAACAAACAAAATCAACAACAACAAACAAAACAATTAGCAGTAAAGTTTCACATTATGCTTCTTGAAGACTGAACAAGTTGTAATTGTTTAGAAATATATAAAAATATTTCTCATAAGTAAAAGAAAATGACTTGCATGATAACGTAAAACTGTAATGACTGTTAAGAGTTTATAAATGTGATTGTCTGTGATGCTGCACACTGACCAACATGGACTCTGTCTCTACCTGGTGGACAGGAGGAGGAATTATTTAATTATAGATTCAATTCAACTTTATTGACAAAACAGCAGCAGCAGAATGTACCAGAGGACATTTACTATATAATGAAATAACAGTGTGTTTAAGGGCAGTATTGTTGAGTGAATTATTAAATTCTCTTGTTTTATTCTTACTTTTTTCTTTGCCTCTGATGTGTTTTTGTCTTCTTTCTTTTTTTTCCTCTGTGTGTAAAGCATTTCGGAGCAACTGTGTAAAGTGTTTATAAATAAAGTTGAGTTGAGTATATGAAATATATTTCACATGTGCCATCCTGTTCAGAGGTGGAAGTACTGAGATCTTTAACTGAAGTAAAAGTAATATTAGAATGAAAAAAATAATTTTAAAATTTAATTTTAACAGTAAAAATCCTGCATTACAAGTCTATAAGTCTATAGTCTATAAGTCTAAGTATAATCAACTAAATTTACTTAAAGTATCAAAAGTAAAAGTATCATTATGCAAAAAAAATTTCCTGCTGGACACCAGATGTTACACAGATGTTAAACAACAAGGTCACTAAGGTCAGCAGAAGATTATCAGTATCAATACTAGATCGGCCTGATCACAGATTTGATTTTTACTGTATTTGACATCCATGTCAAGTAAAAACCATGTGAAATGTTGTTTCACATGTGAAAATTCACATGACATCAGTACATTTTTCGATTTTCAGATATTTATAATATGTGAAATGTGAAAAAATCACATGTGATTTTAAATGTAATATCACAGGTGAAAAATTCACACAGAGACTGTAGATAGATTGATTAATTCTTTAAAGGCCCCTCCAGACATGTTTTAACACATAAAATACTCGCTTGTAATAATCATTTGTGTCTGATATATTTGTTTGTTTTTTTTCACAAAAAAGTTCACTCCTTCATCCAGAATCTGTGAATCTGTAAATATTGTTGATTTCTAAAGTTTTCCTTCTGGACACCAGATGTCTCCTTCTTCACCGTAAAGTTCATTCTCAGTGTTTGTACACTGGAGGCTTCAAATTTCCACATCACACTTATGTAAGTTGCTTACTGGACCATGATTGGCTCCAAATTAGTTGTGATGTCACAGAAACCTGTTTGTATGTACACGTTTAATCTTACATACTGTTCATATTCTGACCCTGCACAGTATATCCTCATAATTAGTCTCTATACCAAACATCTGAACCATAAATCTATTTTTCATTCATTAAAACTAATGCTATATGTGATTATTGTTGAAATGTGCTATACAAATAAACTTTCCTCACCTTGCCTTGCCTTTATCTTTCAGAGAGCAGAGAGAATATATGCTCAGGGTTTTATTGAGGTTTAATGGAGAAAAAACATTCACATTTTAACTATATTATGGTCTTTTGGTATCATAATATTTTTTTATTGAATGTGAAGAATGCAACAACATTTTTGATTTTTTGAAAAGATATGGATTGAATTTAACCCAGGATACCCTCAACAGTATGTACAAGAATGTGTATCTGCTGCACAAAACTTTAAAAAAGGAAGCAAAAATATTTCAATTTTTGTATATTCTGAGTCACTTTAGAAAAAGTCATAAAGTTTAACAGAGATGTGTTTGGGGTGTTTTCACTGCTCTCCGCTGTACAAATGTATTGTACTACAGTATTGTGTTGTTTTTGTTGTTTGATGTCACCTTTCGGGGTTAATCATGATGTTAAAAATATCTTCATCATAAACCTTTTTTAAACTGCAGAAATCTTTAAGTTGTTTTATTATGCTGTTATTAACTGCAGTATCGAGTATCTGCCTCTTTTTAATGTGAATTAATATATTTATACACGTTACCTAATTTCTGTTAAGGTTGTATTTATTAATTGGTTGGGACAGTGTGCAGTTTTAAACATAAATGATGCACTGCACTGGTGTTAGCTCCAAGCTAATTTGCATCCGCAGTCCCCCACAATCACAACATACAACAGCACAAAGCATAAAACACACAGAACACATCATACAAAATACAAAATACAAAGCTACACATAACAGCACATCACATACACCTACAATGTCAATTAGAAATTAATAATGTTAACTCAAATTAAAAGCAAGACTACCTGCACTAATGAGAAAACCATAGATGGAGTTTAGCCTCAGTGGTTACAGAGCTGATTGGTCTTTAGTAGATTTTTTAATTTGGCCTTGAATGTATTGATTGAACTGCAGCTCTTCATATCATCAGGTAAACGTTCCACTGAGTTGTGGCTTTCACAGAGAAAGCTGACTGCCCAAATGCAGTGTGATGAAATGGTACAATGTTGTATAGAGGATATTCTGGAGGATCTAATAGAACTTACTGAGCGAGTGAACACAAAGTCACATAGTGGAGGACAAACCATTTAACATTTTATAAACTAGGCACAAATGTGAGAATAATCTAAAATTCTCAAAGCTCAGTAAATTATAAATTTTCTCCAGAACCCTACAGTGATGGAAATGCATTGGTTTTTTGTCCAGAGTTTTTAGAGTTTGTTTGTATAAGGACTCAAGAGGTTTTATGGCTGTTTCTCCAGCCTGCCCCCAACATGTGATGCAATAAGACATCAGGGAAAGAATCATAGCTGCATAAATATCTGCTGCGTCCAAAGAGAGACAGTTTCTAATATGTCTAAAATTTTCTAAGTTGTACTTTATGGTTTCAACCCTTTTTTTAACATGTATCTTAAAGTTCAAATTTGGATCCAGTGTTACACCAAGATATTTAAAATCAGTGACTGTGTCAATCTTTCTCGCTGCAGGTCACTTTTAAACACAACGTTGTGTTGTCTTTGAGATAAATGAAATATATTTTACAGGATAATAAACCCTGTAGAAACTCTGATGATACTGCAGATGCTTAAAAAAACTCAGCTTCAGGCTTCTGGAGCGTTTCATAAATGTCTTCTTCAAACTTCAGCTGACTGAATGCAACAAGCCAAAGACACAAAATAGATAAATATATAATATGATATAAAATCAACAACACCTCCCTCCAGGACACCTCTCAGGCTCTGTGCATTTAGTCTGTTACTGAGTTTTAATAAATCAGAGCTGATGACTTGTTAGGATGGAAGTTTTTGAGTGTCATCATGCGTTCAAGTGTTGTCTATAAAACTATGAGATGAAAGAATGAGTTTGTTCAGAAACATGAATAAAGCTGCAGATTTACATAATTTACAAGATGAAACTGTTGAAGAGGAGACTGTCAACACTCACACATCAGTTCTTTTGAATGGCTTTTTAATTGTTTTTATTCTGTTATATTTGTTTTTCTTTTTTGATATTTTAATTATTTCTGGATTTTATATTAATCTTTATGTTTTTATGTTATGTACTTTGAGTTACTTCCACTGCATGAATTGTGCTTTATAAATAAAAATCTGATTGATTGACTTGAAAAAAATCTTAAAAAGTGAAAATCACTTACTGCACTGTCAGCCCAATGATGCTGATATCTAAAATGTTTTCACTTAAATATTATTGTGCTTTCTTACAGTGCAGTGTGACAGTCTTTATCTGCATGGTGGCTCTGTACTTTGTACTAACACTATAAAATGTACAGTTCACTATTCTGACTGTATATATGAACTGTTGTGTACTAACATGCAACATGAGGACTGACAGACTAAATAAACTGACTGTGGAGTTCAAATCACTTCAAGTCTCTTTTTATCAGTAAATATAAACAGCAAGTGAAGAGTCATGGAGTCATGGAGTTCATTTAACTAAAGATAGACAGAGACGTCTGGCACTAAATATCTTTATTATACAGCTCTCAGCTCATGGTAGTGATTCCAGAGTTAAAGTGGCTGATAGTATGTCACTCTTGTTCTGTTAGTATTGATTCTGAGTGGTTTTTTCACTGTGGATTTTAACAGGTGAAGCTCTTATAAACAGTATGTCACTCATGTTCCACATGTCATATTCCCATTCTTATGATATATGCACTGCTTATTATACTGATGCTGTGTGTGATTCATAAACAGATTATCACTCTCATGTCAGTGGTGTACTGGTGGTGTGCCACTGTTGTTTCAGTGTTATAATGTTGATTCATGGTGGTAATGAGTGTCTGTATATTATAATACACAGTGGTGTAACTTTGCTCAGTTACACTCCACTGTAACTGGCCAGTTAAGCAACCAGTCGACTCTGCGCTGTGTGTAATTATGTGGATGAATGATGGATGGGAGGCTGGCTTCTATTTCTGTGCTGCCATTGATTGTCTGGATAGAATCAGATTATATGTACTGGTCAGTCATACAGTCGGTTCATACACAGCACATTAGAAAAGAACAAGTTGTTTTAGCAGAATGGCTGGCTAGCTAGTTTACAGAGGCCATTTTTTCCAAATTTAGCACTCAAAAATGTGTTACAGTCACTCCTAACACTTCTCAATAGCATTTAATCGAGTTACACCACAACGGTATTCATACAGAGGACATGTTGATATTAATACACAATATTTATGTGCAGTGCTGAGCTAAGCAGCTGACCTCAGGCATTTCTATCACGGACTGGCAAAGTTTCACAGTGACTGTGCTGCTTTTAACTACTGTGAGCCAGTAACTTACAGGGATATATGAATGTATGGGACTAGATCAGTCTCATATATCCGATTCTTTTGCTGATCATATTTTCCCCACTTAGCGGCACAGACACACATAACATGTCATTAATGTGGAAGTTCTTCAGAGTAAGTGAAGAAGACACAAAGCTCACAGTTTGTAATACCTTTAAGTCCAGAATAAGCTGTGGAGGAACAAGCTTGGAAACATTTGGAACAAATAACTCAATCAGAAACTTAAAAAAATCATCATTGCGGTGAACATGCCCAATTTCAAAAACAAAAATGTAAGTTATTTAAGTAGTTAATGAACATACAACTGGATTTCAATATTCCATTAAAGAAAAGTTACAAAAAATGTTTGTGTATTCTGTCAATTATAGTTCTTAGAATGAAAGCAAATACATAAAGAAAGAAAGAAAATCTTTCAAACAGCAAACAGAAAAGTCTCCAGCTGTGATTTAAAGAACTGAGAGTTGCAGCAGACCTGTAGTTTTCTGGGAGTTTGTTCAGATATGTGGAGCATAAAAACTGAACGCTGTTTCTTCATGTTTAGTTTTGACTCTGTGGACAGAAAGCAGACCTGATCCAGACCACCTGAGAGGTCTAGATGGATCATAATGTAGCAGCAGATCAGAAATGTATTTTGGCCCTAAACCATTCAGTGTTTTATAAACCAACAGCAGTATTTTAAAATCAATTCTTTGACAGAAAGGAAGTGAAGTGATGGGAAGCTACACCGTAAAACGTGGGCTGTATTATAAATTGTTAGCGAAAATTCTGGCACATCCAATCATCAATTTGTTCATTGCACTTACTCAGTGCTTGTATTGGACCATAGTCTCCTGCTGATATGGTTATATAAATTTGTGTGTCATCTGCATAACATATTTTGTTGTTTTCCATAATCTGAGCCAGTGGGAGCATGTAGATGTTGAAAAGAAGAGGCCCCATAATGGAGTCTTGGGGCTTTGCATGTTATTGTTGTCTGCTCAGATGGGTAATTACCATAGACGGTAAAAAATATGGACGTAGCCACCCACTGGTTTCTGAAGAGCGGTTTTGAAGCTCAATGTGGGTGGCTCTGGCCATTGCCATCTTGGCAGTGCCTGACTCCGCCTAACTCCTGGCTAATCCAAAATGGGCTTAGCCAACCTTTGCTGAAACAAGTTCAAATTTATGGCTTAATAAAATTTAAACAGGTGAGATATATAAAGATCTCTGAAAAGTCAGTGAAATGAACTCTGTTGAACTTTGGAACTGAGAGCAGATCCCTGAATTATTTTATGATGCGTCTTTGTTTCTCTCCACAGCAGCAGACTGTGAAACATTCAGACTGAAGTTTTACAATCAAAGCCAAAAAGTTCATCTTGTTCAACAGACTCTGCAGAGGAAACATCTCCACACACGAGACACCAGACTGTCCTCCAAACAAAAGTTTAGTTCTGAGCAACATTCAGAAAATGGCCTTGAGCAGACAGAGCAGGGGACAACTTTCTACTTTTTCTGTTATACAGAACACATTTCACGATAGTGTAGATCCATACAGAATATTATTTACAGAACGTGTAAATAGGATGAGAAAGATTGCAGATGAGCTGCAGAAGGTTACTACAGAATATAAAGACACACGGGAGAGATTGGCGGAGGGCCTGGAGGCAGGACTTGTTACAGGATATGTTGGACTTGGATTGGCAGCACTTACAGCTCCGTTCACTGGAGGTTTGAGCTTAGCAATATGGAGAGCTGCAACAGCAGGTTCTCTTGCTGGAACAGCTACTGGTCTTCATCACAGTATAACAGGGATAAAAAATGACAGAAAAATGGCAGTGCAACAGGAACTGACGGCAGAGTTCTGGACGATTGCTGAATCAGCGAGCAAAGACCTGGATGGTATAAAGAAGGCTTGTGAAGATGTAAAGACACGATCAGACGGAGCTGAGAGAGAAGAAATAATCAAACTGGAAATCCTCAAACTAACTGAAGCTGCTGTTAAGCTTTACAGTTTTGGGTAAGTTATAGATTTTCTGTATGAATAATTGCACAATGTGATTTTGGATTATTTTCTAAGATTGTTTGATCATCATTTATTATTTTATTGATATGTTTCTATGTGGAACATTGAAGTTGCTTCTTCATGTCCTCTTTGCTTCAGTACAAAGTGATTTTACTTCCTATCTGCCTTCGTTTACTTCAACCAACTATGACATCATTAAAATGCTGCTTGTTAATAATCAATAATATGATTGATGATAATCAAACTCTCATTCTGCACTACCAGCACTTTTACTTTTACAGTACATTTAGTAAAGTTTTTAATGCAGTATTTTCACACAGTTGTATTTGTACTTTTACTGCAGTAAAAAGTCTCAGAACTTCTTCCTCTGAACAGACAGAAAACTTTATAAGAAAGGAGGAAGAGGAGGAGGGAAGGATGGAGGGAGAGATAGAAAGGAGGAAGAGGAGGAGGGAAGGATGGAGGGAGAGATAGAGAGGAGGAAGAGGAGGAGGAGAGGATGGAGGGAGAGATAGAAAGGAGGAAGAGGAGGAGGGAAGGATGGAGGGAGAGACAGAAAGGAGGAAGAGGAGGAGGAGAGGATGGAGGGAGAGATAGAAAGGAGGAAGAGGAGGAGGGAAGGATGGAGGGAGAGATAGAGAGGAGGAAGAGGAGGAGGGAAGGATGGAGAGAGAGATAGAAAGGAGGAAGAGGAGGAGGGAAGGATGGAGAGAGAGATAGAAAGGAGGAAGAGGAGGAGGGAAGGACGGAGAGAGAGATAGAGAGGAGGAAGAGGAGGAGGGAAGGATGGAGGAAGAGATAGAGAGGACGAAGAGGAGGAGGGAAGGATGGAGAGAGAGATAGAAAGGAGGAAGAGGAGGGAAGGATGGAGAGAGATAGAAAGGAGGAAGAGGAGGAGGGAAGGATGGAGAGAGAGATAGAAAGGAGGAAGAGAAGGAGGGAAGGATGGAGGGAGAGATAGAAAGGAGGAAGAGGAGGAGGGAAGGATGGAGAGAGAGATAGAAAGGAGGAAGAGGAGGAGGGAAGGATGGAGAGAGAGATAGAAAGGAGGAAGAGGAGGAGGGAAGGATGGAGAGAGAGATAGAAAGGAGGAAGAGGAGGAGGGAAGGATGGAGAGAGATAGAAAGGAGGAAGAGGAGGAGGGAAGGATGGAGAGAGAGATAGAAAGGAGGAAGAGGAGGAGGGAAGGATGGAGAGAGAGATAGAAAGGAGGAAGAGGAGGAGGGAAGGACGGAGAGAGAGATAGAGAGGAGGAAGAGGAGGAGGGAAGGATGGAGGAAGAGATAGAGAGGACGAAGAGGAGGAGGGAAGGATGGAGAGAGAGATAGAAAGGAGGAAGAGGAGGGAAGGATGGAGAGAGATAGAAAGGAGGAAGAGGAGGAGGGAAGGATGGAGAGAGAGATAGAAAGGAGGAAGAGAAGGAGGGAAGGATGGAGGGAGAGATAGAAAGGAGGAAGAGGAGGAGGGAAGGATGGAGAGAGAGATAGAAAGGAGGAAGAGGAGGACTGCCTCCATCCAACAGGTGGAGCTCGACAGCTGTTTGTTCAGTTTACAGTCTGTCAGCTCTGTGTGAAGCTTCATATTATCTTCAGATAAACTTTAAATACATTTTTGCACAGAAGGAGGACTGTGGATTTTGTCCTCCATCACTTCCATTGTAAGGTCATTATGAAGGGATCTTCTAATGGTCAGTATGAACAGGAGGAATGATTACAGCAAGAAAAACACTGACTGTTGGTTTAAGACTCACTGGAAACATGGTGAACTCGTCCTTTAAAGTGAAGAGTTGAGTAATAAAGAGCACATGAAGCACTACTTTATGTTTCCTTCAGTCCACATCAGTTGTGGCTCCATCTAGTGATCAATACAGAAATCAATAACAGTCATATAACAGTTTATCAGATATTCCTCATATTATACTTTTATTTAATATGAGATATGATGTTGGTGTCTGTTTCTCCACTGAGTCTCTGACAGAATAAAGAGAAACAAACATTTAATGAACAAAGACAGATTATATACAGATATATATTATTTAACATATTTAGGGAAGAGTCTAACAGAAATATTAATAAAGTTGGGGAGGATGTTGCTTTTTAATCAAATGAAATATGAGTTTCAGCCCTGTAGTTTCTGCACTGTCCTGAACTTTAACATGACACACAAACAGCTTCAAGGAAAGTTTGTAGATTTCTCTGATGGAGGAAACTAAAGGTGAGTGAAGACTTGAATTAAAATGTGTTATTAGTGGTGTTTCAGTTATACTTGAATACTGAGTTAAGTAAACATGGAGCAGATTAAATAGATTTGAATGTGTTATGACAGACATGTTGTGGTTCAGTCTGCTCAGGTTTCCTTCAGTCCACATCAGTTGTGGCTCCATCTAGTGGTCACTACAGAAAACATCATCATCCAGAGTTGATCTAATATTCTTCAGGATATGTTCATTATGATGATGTGAGCTGTGTCTTCTTTGAGTCTCTGTCAGACTCGCTGCTCAGAATAAAGTCAAACAGACATTTAATGAACAAAGTTCAGCAGAAGCTTCAACAGACTCAGAAAGCAGCTGATGATCCAGTGAAGACACTCTGAGCAAACTGGTTTCATCAAGATCACATTTTATTCATGATTCACAGAAAAACGCATCAAGCAGGATATGATTTAATGTAGAATAACACAATAACTTTCACATCATATTAATCTCATCACAAAAGTTGAAAAAAAACTTGTTGAGTCTCCAGTCTACAGTGTGGACTCTCGAGAAAATTACACAGAAATGTCACTCCTGAAACCTGCCGCTTGTTGTAGCTCAGCTCCAGCTTTCTCAGATGGGTGGATAAGCTAAGATTTTATTCATGATTCACAGAAAAATGCATCAAGCAGGATATAATTTAATGTAGAATAACACAAAATACTGCAATCACTCTAATAGAACTCTCTCCTTCATCTTCTCAATCAGGACGTCCAAGTGGACATGAGTGGACAGCGAGTTAACATTCAGGGCGATCTGCTCCAGATTAAGACCATGTTGGTAGGCCTCATCCAGCCAGTCATTCGTCTCTTTGTGAAGTTGTTGCTCGTCTCTTTTAAGAGACAACAACAGATCATTGATATTCTGTTGCTTTGCTTTATATTTTTTTTCATACTTCTCTTTCACATCTTCAAGTGTCTTTTTAACTTTCTTGGTCTTGTTCACATACCTCCAGTTTTCTTTCACATGATCTGATGCAGGATACTTCATGTACATACATGATGTACAGCAACCATCGTTCATGACCTCACAATATATGGGACTCCAGGCCCATGTGCATCCAGGATAGTGACAGTTCTCTTCACAGACTTTACAACAGTCCAGAGCTGGGGCCGCCAGCATGAGCGTGATGGTCCCTTCTGCCCTACAAATGGAGAAAAAGTGCAAAATATCCAATCTGTAAAAACTGGTTTGGGTGAATGGGATGCTGGCGATGATCATTCAAAGTGGTGTGTAGCTGTGGATCAGAATAAACCCTGGACCTGTATTGCTGATGTAAACAGAGCAAAGACACAGTATAAGAGGCCAGGGGGAGCGCTGTGCGTTAAAGATGCAGAAATAACAAACATATTCAAGAGCTTTGCAGTGAGTGTGGAAGGTTGTTCAGGTCCACGAAAACATGGACATTGATAGATGCTCAGACTCAGACTGACACTTATACTAATAAATAAATGATTAAATAAAGTTGACTCTGACAGTGGAGCTCACTCTTCATCCTGATTGGATGAATCATTTTTTAAATGTTGTTAGATTCTGTCAAACATACGGTGGTAAAATGTTAAATGGTGTGATAGACTTCATTAATCAGACAGCAGGATTGGCTGATGTTGTGTTGAATGATGATCTGTAACTCTGTACTGAGTGAAGTTTCTCCATCAGAGGAACCAAAGTGTTTGTGTTGGATGAATTCAATAAAACCTGACAGAAACACCTCGTTGTCATTGTGATCGTCATGTTTGTGTTCAGTCACACAGCTGCAGAGCTCTCACCATTTCACCCACTGAAAAGATTAATTCATCAAGTCCTGTGTTGAACATATGAGCAAACAACCTTTAAATATCTGATATTTTGGCCTTTTTTGACTGATTTTTTATAAATACTGAGTTTATTTTAAACATATCTGAGATTTTATTCACCAAAAGTTGTTTAGATTTCTCTAAATCCATCTGTCCTTATAGCCAGATTCTTCTCTGTCCTCCAGGCTGTTTCTGAAGATATTTACATAAAATCTGCATTATTAATGAGCTCCTACTCTGATTGGCTGGAGGTGTGGTCCCCACCTTCACCCCCAGCCAATCAGAGTACAACATAATGAAATCAGTAGCATGTTTACCTGCAGCTGGACACAATTTATTACACAATTCCAGCCCTTTAAACTATGAGGTTAATCAGTAAAACTTAAACATGAGACACAAACAGCTTCAAGTTAAGTTTGTAGATTCATGTGAAGGAAATTTAATATAACTTGTTGCCGTCTCAGTTATAGTTTGTAGTTGAGTACTATAACACACTTGAAGTACTTGAAGTCTTCACAGTTTAAACAGTTTGTTCTTCTTGTAATATCAGTTCAGTCTGCTCAGGTTTCCTTCAGTCCACATCAGTTGTGGCTCCATCTAGTGGTCACTACAGAAAACATCATTATCCAGAGTTGATCTAACATTCTTCAGGATATGTTCATTATGATTATGTGAGCTGTGTTTTCGTTGAGTCTCTGTCAGACTTGCTGCTCAGAATAAAGTCAAACAGACATTTAATGAACAAAGTTCAGCAGAAGCTTCAACAGACTCAGAAAGCAGCTGATGATCCAGTGAAGGCACTCTGAGCAAACTGGTTTCATCAAGATCACATTTTATTCATGATTCACAGAAAAACGCATCAAGCAGGATATGATTTAATGTAGAATAACACAATGATAACACAATAACTTTCACATCATATTAATCTCATCACAAAAGTTGAAAAAAAAGTTGTCTGACCTCAGAGTCTCCAGTCTACAGTGTGGACTCTTGAGAAAATTACACAGAAATGTCACTCCTGAAACCTGCCGCTTGTTGTAGCTCAGCAGAAGCTTTCTCAGATGGGTGGATAAGCTAAGATTTTATTCATGATTCACAGAAAAATGCATCAAGCAGGATATGATTTAATGTAGAATAACACAATATACTGCAATCACTCAAAAATAACTTGTGTCATCTGAAATATTAAACTAATCATTACAAGCTGTATGATTCAAATACACGTGAAGAAAATCTCATCAAACAGAAGCAAATGAGATTTCATGACTCCACTCAAAAACACAAACATCAGAAAGTTGGATTCACGTCCAACACAGCAGAATATTTCTACGTTCTGTAACATCGTCTGAACAAACGCATTCAAATGAGAAAATCAATCATGTGTATCAGTTTCTATATGATGTCAGTAACATGTTACTGTCCCTCCACCAGTTTACTGACACTTCTGTCAGCATGAGTCACTTCAGAAAACAGCCTCGTATTGACTGAAACACACGAGAAAAACATTCAAATCATTCAGGTGAAAGAAGCTAAAGAAACATAATGTGTGTGTGTAGAAGATGATGTGACTGGTGTTTCTCTGTAACAGCAGGGAGGCTGTTGTACTCCACATGAAGCACCAGGGGGCGTCTTCACTCCGTATTAAACCTGAGCTGTTAGCTGTGTTCACTTCCTCTCTACTCTTTAAGCTTCATTCTTGACCTCAGAAACAGCAGCTGATGAAAACTGTCTCAACTCAAGGTCCACTTACTCACTTGTTCTTGACTGTATCACATGGTCTTCATCAGCAGGTTGAGTTTGTTCAGTTGTTACAAAGCTGGAGGACTTCTCATCCATGCTGGTTTAAACACTGAGACTGATGTGCTGCTGTGTGATATGGTTGAAAGCTCCAGAAGAGTAAATGGACCTTGAGTTGAGATAGTTAGTCAGGTATTGCAGTACAAGTATGTAGAAACAAGTTTTTGCTTTAAATTATGCAGTCCACACGTTTTTCCACACTAGCATGTTTCTGTAGGCTTGCTTTAAATGCAGAGTGCAGGTAAGTTGCTGAAGGCTTTTTGTTTTTTTCACCTCAGTGTTGTCGCTGTGCATCTTGTTATTTTGCAGTTACTCATGATTGCAAACTGTGTCATAGTAACTTTTTCTCTGTCCACATGTTAACTGATATGTAGTTTGACACTATTATGTGTTGCTTTGATACCTTGTGTAGTTTGCTATTTGTTTGCATGGTGCCTATGTTTTGTGTTGGACACCACTGATCGTGTGCTGCTGTTTTGTTTGGGCAGTGATCCTTTTGCATGTTGTGCTATTTTTGGGGGGCTGTAATAGATGTTTTGCTGGCTTTGTGGTTTTTATAGTTGGCATTTGTTTGACATTTGTTCTTGATGATGGCGTTTAATCTTGAAGAATTTGTTGCACAACCTAGCCTTGATAAATTCCATCGTTGCCCAAAAGAGCCTCAGACTTCACCATGCTTGTGAATTGGCAAAGCATAACATGTCAGAAAGTGTAGTGGTCATCTTTTTTATTAGATCATTTGTGGTTGTTGCTGCTTGTTTAGTTGCACTTTTGGCCGAGTAACTGCTTCAGCAGCTTGGAGTTTCAGTTTTGAGCACCTTGACTAAGTAGCCACTGGGCAGGTTTGAAGAGCTTGCCACTTTGTTGTTTGTTTTGTTGTTTGGCCTTTAATATTTTAGCTTTCTTTCAGCTACTGGGGGAATCTGATGTCCAGTCAATTGCAAATATTGGGGGGGACAAATTTCCATGTTTCATATATTGATGTCTAAACTGTGTTGATGGATGGTTGGTTTAAAAATCATAACACAAATGGCAGAAAATATAAGAGTCCTGCGACTAATTCCCAAACAGTTTCACAGCGTTTCTCTCCTGTCTGAGCTGCATGCGCCCGAGGAGCATGCTCACCAGAGACAGTTAACCTCAACTTCAGTCCTCTGGCCAACTTGAATGGACCAAAACAATTAAATCATACAACTTTTCTACACTTTCGAAATGTTAAATTATGATATAGAAACGAGTCATTTTGACGCTAAGTCTATGGGAAAAAGTCTTTCTGGGCCAGTGTGCATCACGTGACGTTGTAATTACGTGGTTTGGCCGCTATGTCAGATTTGCTTTGTTCTTGTTGTCCTTGTATCCAGTTCTCTTGATACATCCATGAGAGTATTAAAATGAGATCTGTATCCAGCAGATCACATTTTAATACCAGGTGTACATGGGGTCAGAGAGACAGACAGTGCATCTGGACTGCTTACATGTGCCACCTGGTGGTTGTTGTTGCACACTGCAGCTACTCCTGAGTAAATTATTTTACCCCCCTTACCGCAGTAATCAGGTCAAGTTCTGCCCTGAGGGGCGAGGAGACATGAGAGCAGCCTTCACTGAAGTCTTTTATCAGCCTACATGCCCCCTTACTGGATATCAGTTATTGATTATATGCTGCAGCTGATCGGACTGATCCGATACGTCACTGAGTGGAGAGAGTGTTTACAGATTAAACTCAAGTGTATCACTCCCAAGTTTTATATTTCATTTGTTTTCTGATTCACCGTCTAGTTAAACATTGTTAATTGTCGGTCTGATCAATAAAAGAACCATAAACAACTTTATTCGTTTATTAGAAAGATTTTTCTTTTCATGATGTTATTTCCTCCATTAACTTTTATTATGGATCAAATTAAAATAATGGAGAGTCCGTCAGCAAGAAACACATTTATATTTAATGTAATTTATTGATTTATCATTTACATTTTCCCTGAAACATTTAGCTTAATAAATATTCTCCAGTGTTCAAAGGACACCTTGATCATATTCTGGGTTATTAAATGATGAATTCACAATCAGAATATCAATAAATACAGAGGCAAATAATTAATAAATAATATGAATGCATTCTGCCAGTAGAAAAGGTTCTTGTACACAGTACACAGTATAAATACAGACTGCAGCCCTGCGTGAGGCCTGAGTGAGTCCTGCGTGAGTCCTGCGTGAGGCCTGAGTGAGGCCTGCGTGAGGCCTGCGTGAGCCCTGCGTGAGCCCTGCGTGAGCCCTGCGTGAGGCCTGCGTGAGCCCTGTGTGAGGCCTGCGTGAGTCCTTTTGATTGGTTAATTTTGTTGTCACTCTATATTTGTTCCATGTATGTTTTCTATGAGCTGAGCCTGCAACCAAGGACCCAGCAGGCCCTGGGAGGCCATATGGAGAATCGCAGGCAGACACATCCAGTTCTAGCTCCAAATACTGGGTTTATGGTTATGATAGTAACTGAAATCAAACAAAATATTTTTTAAGAACCACATTAATATTTTTAATAACTCATTAAATCTAGAAAGATGAGAACTCCAGCAACACTACCCAACTTACTTCATTTAAATGTTGCTTATAATGTGTTTTATGATGACCCTGATGAAGGCCTTAAGCCGAAACACGTCGGTCAACTAATAAAGTTGTTCTTCACACTACAAGTGTTGCCGGAGTTCTCATCTCTCTAGACTTCTTTCCCTTCTCCGTGCACCTTGGAAGTAGGTGAAGTTGTGCCAGACACCCTCACTCTGCAATAACTAATTAAATGACCAACAACAATATAATATGATAATAAAATAAAGTCGGTTAAACTACTTTTGAAGCAGACGCTGGTAGAACCTCCTCTACCCTCCAGTGTGCACAGTGCTGTCAGCAGCTGAGCAGCTTTTATAACTGAACTAATATCTACTGAACTAAAACTTCTCTAACTATGTGGAAATCTGATGTTTTCACATCACAGATGTTGAACAGCATTAAAAGCCCAGAGAAACAGAAATTAGAGCATCTTTAGCTTCTGCACTGTGTCATTTTTACCGGATAAGTGACTTTTGTGCCTGAACAAGCACCTCAGAAAGTTAATGTTGAGTCCTGTGCTTCTGATTCTTGAATCTGAATTATTGGTCAGACTGTGACTCGTGCAGCGCTGCTTCCTGCTCTGGTAGAACAGGAAGGAACTGTATAAACAGGAAGTGCAGCCATTAAAAATAATCACAGCAGAGGGTGTTGGTTTGGTTTCAGGAAGTCTGGTATTCAGATAAAACAACAAACTCTCAAATACTATTTATTTACATACATTTATATTACATTTTAATAATATATATATTTATGCCATAAGTCTTTGAAATTATTAAAAATGTTTTCTACCTGTAAATATCTGTATTAACACTAAAAATCATATTTAGTTTCACTGCTGGAGGCCTGAGACTGAGATAACACTGTGTTTACATCTCTAACCACAAATCACTAAATAAAATAAAACAAAGCATACAAGATGTAGAAGTGAAAGTCTTCAGCTGTGATTTAAAGAACTGAGAGTTGCAGCAGACCTGCAGTTTTCTGGGAGTTTGTTCAGATATGTGGAGCATAAAAACTGAACGCTGCTTCTCCAGGTTTAGTTTTGACTCTGGGGACAGAAAGCAGACCTGATCCAGACCACCTGAGAGTCTGGATGGTTCATAACGCAGCAGCAGATCAGAAATGTATTTTGGCCCTAAACCATTCAGTTTTTTATAAACCAACAGCAGTATTTTTACCAGGTCATCAGACGGAGATGCAGGATCCTGCAGCAGTGGAGCAAATCTGTTCTCCAGTTGCACACTCGATTGCTGGGCAGGTTGCTGGCTGTGTCCTACTAAGAGCAGGAGTTGGCATATCTGCCTAACCTGACGCACCAGATGGTTGGTTACACAGAACCATCTGAGAAGTTGTCTTTGGAAACTGTTTGGAAAAGGGCAGGTACTTTCAAAAAATACTTGGCAGGTGATTGGATCAAGCAGCTGTAAAATGAAGCCAAAAATGCCCAACTTTACAGCAGAAATAAACATGTTTACAGCCTGGTACAAACAACGGTTTTGGTCTCTGTAGCTAATTTCCTCTTTCATGACAACCAGCCGCTAGGTGGCTTGTTTCAGCCACTTGGCCCGCCTCTTTGCGCATTTTTGATTGGCTGGGAGTTAGGCAGCGTCACGCACTGCCAAGATGGCGACAGTCGAGGCGGCTCACTTTGAGCTCTTCAGAAACCAACGGGTGACGTCACGGTAACGACGTCCATATTTTTATACAGTCTATGGATTGGATGAACCATCCATCTATCACTATCGGTCACCGTCTATCACTTCTCGCAGTTGTCACACCTAAACCACGCCTGTAGCCACCAGCAGTTCTTGGACACTGACTGGTCCGAAGCCTAACAAGATGGATTCTTGCATGATCCTGTGATCTCACAAATACAGCTGCCTTGCAAGGTAAATCTCTGCCCCCAGTCCAACAAAAACCAGTCACTATTCGAACGTTCTCTGTTCTGCATTAAACTCAAACCCACTATTGGCCACTTTTCTAAATTCAGCCAATAATTACATGAGAAATGGGTTAGTTTAAAAGCTCTGATTCAGCCTGGAGTCTCTTGTCTCTATGTCTCTTTCTGTTTCACTATCAGCATGTCAATCAGACCTGTTCTAATCACCACAATCTGCACCTTATTTCATACTGTTTTGATGTCAACTGTCAGAGCAGGTCGTCCCGTTCATGTGCTGAAGTGTCCCTGAGCAAGACACTGAATGCCAAGTTGCTCCTGATGGCCAGGCCAGCGCCCTGCATGGCTCCTCCGCTGCCATTGGTGTGTGGGTGTATGCATGAATGGGTGGATGAGAGGCAAAAATTGTAAAATTCTTTGTCCTTTAAGGTAGAAAGGCGTTACATTAGTGGTGTCCATTTACCATTTACCTTCATATATTTAGATGTTGAATGACTGTTGTACGAACGCCCAATCAAGATGGCCCATAATGTTCAAAAATAGTCCCAAAATTGGAATTATGCCAATATCCGGGACAGTACCTGGCCTACAGCTGGACATCCTTCCTGGGCATCCCAGCAACATCAAAATATGTTACCATCATCAACGGGCCAGTTCAGCTATTCTGCTGAGGTTCATGTACACATTGTGCATTCTGCAGCTTTATACATCCTATATGTCCAGATTAACAATTTAATATGCTACACGTTCTGAAATGGTCCGGCCATCCTGACCCAGACGTCTGTTATAGATCTTAACAAGATGTATGTATTATATGTATTATCGGCTCTGGGAGGGGAGGTCTCTGAGACTGTTTCTGTGAAATCATGTGACTAGCCGCCTCCCTGCTGATAAGTTGTGCGTGTGTGTGTGTGTGTGTGTTTGTTTGTGTGTGTGTGTGTTTGTTTGTTTGTGTGTGTGTGTGTGTGTTGGGGGGGTCTGTCTTTCTATTTCATTCTGTATCTCTGAGACTTTCTGTAAATCATGTGACCTGCTGCCTCTCTGATTATATAAACCCTCCTCTCCTCCTCTGCAGTCTGACTCCTCTCTGCTCTTTCTGCCTCTTCAGCATCTCACAGCTTCTTCAAGTCAACATCCCAGGTAAGAACACTTTGAACGAAGAACCACGAAAAACTTTCAATATCAGGATTTTTGGACACAAATGCTGCAGAAAAAATCTCACTATAACTGAATGTAATAACTTAATAAATGAAATGTTATAGAATAACATTAAATGAAATCAAAATGAAAAACTAAAAGCTGTTTTTTCTGTCAATGAGTTCTCACACATCAATAATGTTGAAAATGTTATATGACAGTTATTTACATTTTCTCTCATTATTAGTAACCAAAGACATGAAAGTTTAAAGGAACATATCTGTGTATGTGACTACATTAATCAGCCTGTCATGGAGTTCATTGTTATTTAACTGAAGATAGACAGACACGTCTGGCACTAAATATCTTTATTATAGAGCTCTCAGCTCATGGTAGTGATGCCCAGAAGAACCAAGTTACATTTAATTTACTGAAACAGAAAGTCAAGTTAATCTGGAGACAATTTATCTGTATTTAAAACCTGGATTTTATCATCAAATGTTATAAAAATCTCAATTTATTATAAAGAACCAAATGTAAGAATAAGTTCTGCGTCCTCATTGGTCAGTTTTGGGGGCAGATATATTACTGTAAATGATTTACAATAGAGTTGAATTACAGTCTGTATTTTACACATATTTTCCCATAATCCTTTGTGATTTACAGTAAGAGACTTTTCACACTGATATCCTACTGAACACATTAAAGTAAAATACTGTTCAAATGACCAAACCTGTTTACAGTGTTTGGACGCTATAAATAACCAAAGCCGTGTGTAATGACAGCTGTTCTGGCTGTTGGAGACCC